>NC_056749.1:816048774-816181274 GCF_019279795.1 Protopterus annectens | reverse complement strand
TATTACACTTTGCAGTATGGCTGCTATATATGTGTGAAAAATAGTGAGCCCCTGGAGTTGTACTGCTTGAGGGGACAACACATGTATGTATTATGAATATATGACATATACATAGAATATGCCCTGAATTTGCAATGCATGCAACATGTAGTTTAATGTTATACAAAGAAAATAGACAATAAACAACAATAAGTAAGCATCATATATACATTTCCATAGCGCAGTGAACAGCAGATGTGCATGATAGTTAACAAAGTGTACATGCATGCGAGTTACACCTGTTTACATGTAAGTAAGTGGTGCACAAACACAAGCCACATTGCTAATGACTCCCAAGCAAAATGCAACAGGGGCAAGCAGTTGAATGTCTAGGCAGTCCTGTATGTGTTTTTTGAAAAAGTTAAAGCCATGCCGGTCAAGATAGCAGGAATACATTTACAGGACTATACTTCACAGTATACCCATAGCCATACATTTGATCATAAATGTAATAATACATAGATTATTGTATCAGTAAAAATAATACTATATGGACTACAATTTATTTGACCCCAGGACCATATGTATGGCAGTCCTACCCTTCTACCTGTTGCCACAAGAATGTTGAGGAAAGTGTTGTCCATGTTGCACTTCATTGCTGTAAATTGCAATGTCACAGCAGTAAAAGAAAGGTTGCACACCCTGTACTAGACCCCAGTCCTATCTGTAGTCAAGAATTCATTTTCACAATGGCCAAGGACATTCATTGAATGTATCTGGTTACTATATTTAGCCATCTGCTTCATAGGTGGTCCACCACGCTTTGCATAAACCAGAAAAACACAGCCATTACCCACTTCTGCTATTTGTGCTATTTGGTGCATCACCCAAAAAGTGCAATGAAAAACAAGAGGAATAAGAGAGAAAACCTTACTACTACTGTCTTTCGGCTTTTCCTGGCTAGTGGTATCCACAACCTTACTAATAGACACATATAAGTAAAATAAGTGTCTGCTGTCACATGTTAAGGTACTTTTCCACCACTATTTGCTTCATTACTGCACCAAGTTAAGGTATACAAGGATATGCCATAATATTATTAAAGAATACATTCTAGGTTCAGGACTTACCTTGCAAATGTAGCAGTTGAAACTATTTTATTTCAGGCCTAGAATTTCCTTGTCTCTACTCCCATGGTATTGAAGTAGGCAGGAAAAAAGAGAATGTAGGCTACATGTATGCTTTATAGCTTGTTGAATCATTCCACCATACTGAAAATAATCTGCTTATACTGTAATTAGCACCTATGAAAAACATCTGCTACTTTACTGAATATATCAACTTCATTAGGGGTCATTAGTGCATGATGCACACCTATGCATCACGGCATGCACCGATGCTGAAATATGGTGAACACAGTCAATCTTGTTATTACTTTTGTCTGTGCCTGTAATATCACACAAACATGCAGTTCAAAAAGTGGTGGGAAGACTGCAGATCCTGTACTAGGACCCATGCCTTTCTATACTCTAGCCCTTACACATGCACATGCTGCCACAGGACTAGCTATGTGATATGTATTAAGAAACCTGACATTCATTTCTCTGTTTCCAGTGGTTGTGCTAAGCACCACATCATGCAAAGAAGGATGAAAAAAGCAGACAGAGACAATCCATTTTAACAAACAATAGAGAGGATGAAACAGAGCTTGGGAATTGTGCACTGCTTGCATGCACTTTTACACTTCACAGGCCTACATGTACACCTCTGTAAGTGTAACGTAACGCACACCCCTGATGTCATCATCCATTGTTGCCATGCATTAAGCAAGAACACTGTGGAAGTGCCTACATGAAATGAACATATGGCATTCAGCAATTCTAATGAGTTTTGACCTCATTTGCATCTTCACGTTGCTGACAGCCCTGAATCTACACAGTTGGTAAGCGTAAAGGCAGGGAAACTGAAGAGGAGCCCAATGCTGTACAGTCAAGAGAGAGTATTGCTGAGGTATATATCTGCACAGAGGAATGCAGGTTTTGAATTCTATGTCTCATGGTGTTTACACTTTTAGCTGTCTACATTAGTTAGGAGTACATCATTCATTTGGGAGTGGGGGTGCAAAGCTGCATTTATGTCATGGCATTTAAAAAGGAATTATTGCTATTGTTAATATAATTTTCTAGCATCCAACACGCCTACTAATTTCATAATTGGTGTGGGTTTACATATTATGGTCTGGTCTGTACAAATCTTCGGACATTTACTTGCTCTTGTTTCCATGTAGACTCCTTTCTGTGGCTGTATTCGGGAAACTTTCAAATACATGACCAGCATGAGAATAGAGTCTGCAGAGTTGCTTTACAGCTTGTTGAATCACTACACCATGTTGATTTGCTTCATTAGCATAGAATTCAGCTACTTATGCTGTAATTTGCATGCCATGGAAGTTTCCATGTTTGCGTGTGAGTGCATGCCTCTATGCGGAGTTTACTGAATCTAAAACTCTTCACATCTGTCTGCAAAAAGCACCATGACATACACATGGTTAAAATGATCATCTAGGCTTTACTGAATCCCCTTGGCAGTCTTTATTAAAGCAGAAAATAAACCCCTACATTGCTGAATGGGTGAAATGCTGGTTAACAATTATATCCCAGTAGGTTAAGTTGAAGAAACACTATTCCAGCTGGTCAGCAGTTACTTTTGGGGTAACACAGTGTTACGTCTTGGGCCCTGTTTTAGTTAACTATTTGATCTCTTTATTACCTATTACTGTTACTTACTGGGTGTCCAAATATGCAGATGATACCAAACATGTGGCCTTTTATCTTCCTCATCTGATTTTTTGTCCTCCAACATATATATTTTTGATGTTCCTGGATGGCTAAAGGCACAGTGTCAGTGGTACAACAAGTAGTGCACTGATCTTTGGTGCAGATGGCTGTGGGGTCTGTACCTATACTTGATAGATTGATTGCTGACACTGCAGTGCAGTATAAGGGTGTACTGCATTTCTGAGTGTGTCGACCATCAGATGAATCATTAAACTGAGGTCGACCATCAGATGAATCATTAAACTGAGGTCCCATTTACTTGAGTTTGTGGTAGTTCAGGTGGATGCAAAATAACCCATTGCATGTATTAAAAGAGTAGAGAACTTTTCTTTTTATTAAATCCATTATATATACATCTATATACAAGTCCCTATTTTAACATCAGCCATTATTACTTTTTTATCAACAAAACTATGGTCTCAGTGCATATCAAAACACACCAATAAACCGAAAAAAAGGCACAGAGAACTCAGCTGCAGGACAAAACGTCACTTTATTCCAACGAAACATAAATAATAACGCTGTGTAACCAGTTCCTCTTACATTTTCGTCAACAACTACTTCATCAGATAAAATTGACCTCGTTACACAATTAAATATATAACCTGTCACGACTGCAAACTACTTTAAGACCCTGCACTAGCAGTCGGTCTATGATAGTGTAACTGATACTACAATTGTTACAGTATTTTGTCTAGCTAAAACTGTCCTTTTTATATAAATGTTTAGTATACTCCAAACTTTGTTACCGCCCTCTCTTTATTAAACACTACCTGGCCAGCCCATGCAGATGACCTATTTTACTTTGGTTGTCTCTTCTTTTGTACTACTTTATTACCTATATTGCTGCTGCATCCTGGTACACTCGGAAGGAACTCCTGCTTTAACTGTTACATTTTTTTTTTAAATTAAATGTTCCTTACTTGCCCTTTATTTGCTGTTATCACAGAAGCAATGGTATTATTGTAATGATATGATGAATAACCAGGTTAAATAACTTGTACTATATATATTTTATTACTCAACTTTCGTTTATTACTGTCTTACTGAAATGAATTGCATATACTAAATGATTCTTAGTATTCTGCCTTGCTCATATGTATATTTTTTAATATGCTACCTAGATTCTAATTTTGTTAAGTAGATCAAGGTGTTAGACTGATTGCTATTACCTGCTACTGTACCTCTGTTAGTGTGTTAACTTTTTACCTTATTTAATACCAGTGTTAACTCTATATTATTTTTTTTTCTTCCTTTCTGCCTGCCTATCTTTCCCCCCAAAAGATCCAAGCTCAACTTGAACAATTCCTGCCCTAACTTACTCCCTACTGGTGTTGGACAAACCTGGCCCTTCCTACAGTGACTGAAATGCTGCTTGTCTCATATTTTACACTCTAACAAGAATCAGAAAGTAGGTCTTGGGCATAGCAATGTTAGTTTGATAGCCTCCTATCGGGTCTTCCTATAGAGTCCTTTAGTTGCCTGTGCTTGAGTCCCTAGCAGCCAGTACTTCTCCTTCTCAGCCTCCCCCTACCCCTTTTGCTTCATTAACTCTTCCTGCTTATATATTTTTTACCTTTTCCCTGTACCTTTCACTGTCCTATTTTGCTTCCCTTATTTCTCCCTCTCAGTTACCTGCTCTATTTCATAGGTGGAACCCTCCTCTCTCTGTTACAACTCTGCTGCTCTTTCTGGCTCTTATTAGCCCTAGTCTAGTCTCGTCTGTTAAGTCAGTATTTGGTCTCCATTACTTCCCTTAGCCCTAGCTATACCTTGCTGTCTGTCTATCTCCCTCCTAACTCCAGATTTACACTTGTAACCTGCCTAAATTATCATTCTACACTTTCACCCTTTCCTCCTCTTTTCCTACTGTATGCTCTATTCTAATTTAATCCTACTTAATTTTATCTCATCTCACTGGTGTACTTTAGTTTCTATCCTACCCCTTCCTTTTATATACACCGCTCTTCTACCATTCTTACCTGCATTTCTGATTGTCTCCTCTCCTATCTCACCTTTAGTTGTTTTTACCCACTCCGTTCGCCCTGCGGGCTCACTCCACTCCCCTCCCTACCCCCAATTCCCACCCACCCCCAGGGGTCCTAATCTTATAGCTCTCTAAACACACCCCCTTTCCTTGCCTTCCTATCCTCTTCATTCCTGCTAAACTTAAATCCCCTCCCCCTATACACCCCCTTTCCTCCTCCCACCTCCTCCTTGATTACTTCCCCACCTTTTCATGTTACTTGCATCTTTCCTTTTCCTCTGTCATCATTCCTCTTACATCCCTCCACTCACTTTACCTGTCTCTTCTCTTTCTTTACCCTCTAAGATCTGCAGCTCTCCTCATTCCTTATCCTGTAATATCCTTAGCTCTCCTCTTACTATTTTTGAGTTATATTGACTATTTAAAATAATCTTTACTGGCTGTACGTCCATGTTTTGCCTATTTACTTTATTTTATGTTTTGTCCTCCTGTGGACAGCACACACGTGGCACCAGCTAAGGTTGTCTTGTCCCTTACCTATCTGCAGTTTAACAGTTCCCCTTTCATCTATTATTGCTTCTCCCTCCAGCCCCTGATTGACCTGAAGTCCCCCTCGTCCGCTAGCTTTACTATAGCTGTGACGCCCTGCTTGCCTAGCCTCTCCTGTTCTCTCACTGTCTCTACACTACTTCCCTAGCTGTTGCACTCCTTTCTCTCTTTTTCCTACATTTTAATTCACCAAATGACTGTATCTTAATATTCCTGCTTACTTACTTTCTATTACCCCTCTCAGGGTCCCACTGCAAACTGTATACATCCTACACATACCTTGAGCCTGTTATATTCTTGTTTTTTGCCTTCTCCTTTCCATCTTCCTCTACCTAACTCTCCCTAACTTACCACTCAAACTACATAGCATATGAAACAGTACTGTTCAGCTTCCCTGCTAAGCTGATTAACTCACTCTCTTCTCTAACTGTTTCTGCCCGCCGCTCCCCTCCCTACCCCCTTATCCCACCCACCCTACCAACTACAGCTTCCGCTCTTACCCCTCCTATCTTCCCTCCCCACCCAAAGATAAATACTTACTCTAACTTATCCATCTAACCTGTCTTACTTATTCTATAATCTGAGTCTAATTCCTTTGCTTCATCCTTTCTTTCTCTCCTCAACATGTCCATCAAAGCTTACAAAACTTCTTCTAAGACCTCTGTAACAGAAACTACTCTGTTAAAGCTAACACTTCTGCTGAGTACTTCTCTTGCTCTCACACTACCCTACTTCCTGACCTGTTATGAATCACACCTTAACTACCACCTTATCTACTCTCCCAAACATACAGCCTTTGATTTCGAAAGCCTAAACTTTACTCATGTAAATATTACATCTACCCTAGCTACCTTCTAGCCAGATATCATAGGCTGTCTCATATTAAAATCCAGAATCTCTTGCTTAGGAAACTAAAATACTTACTGAACTTCTCTAACAAAGCTTACCTCGAATATAACCACTCCATCTTGGCAGATGGGGACATTCACCCAAACCCAGGGCCCTTAGCCTCTACATCTGATACTATACCTGTTACACTAAACTCTTCCCTACTAATACCAACCTCCAATGCAAATACTCTACTCATAGGGCACCTTAATATACGAAGTGTCAATAACAAAATCACCCATCTCCACTCCCTTCTTGAACACCACTCCTTTGATATTCTCTGTTTAACTGAAACCTGGTTAAAACCCTTTACTACAGATAATGAAATTATTCCTCCAGGTTACAACATCTTAAGACTCGACCGCAAAACTAAAAAAGGAGGAGGAGTGGCAATATTATTCAAAACTGAACTAAATGTAACATTAGTACCCAATGAGAACCTGGACATTACCAAGATTGAACTTCTTATCTCAAAGCTTCAACTAAACCCGAAAAAATCTATCTATATTATCTGTATTTATCTACCTCCTGGAAATAACTCTACCACCATAGAAAATATCCTTAGTTGGGCCACCTCCACCTACCCACAAGAAACCATAATACTTGGAGACCTTAACCTTGACTGGTCCTCGTTAAACACTAACAACCCAGCCTCTCATATTAACCTCCATGGCTTTACACAGACAATAGACACCTCTACTAGGACAAACAAACCTAACAACAAAGAAAGTATTCTTGATTGGATTCTCATTAACAAACCTCTACTAAAATATCAATCTGGAACTTTACCCGATGACTTTAGTGATCACAAACTAACCTATATTATAAGACAAAAAAACGCCTCTAACAATACTCCCATCTATAGGACCCTACGCGATCATAAACGATTCAACCCTATTCAATTTAAAAGTGAACTAAATGCCTGTAACTGGAACCCACTAAAGACACTTCCTCTTGAAGAAGCTGTCCTTTACTTCAATACCACATTCCTAACAATTCTAGATAATCATGCTCCAAAACGCTCCATCCGAATTAAATCTAAACCTGCCCCTTGGCTATCTAAAGATACAAGACAAAAAATGTTACTTAGAAACAAAGCCTGGTCAAAATGGCGAACTAGCAAATCTCCAATAGACCATCAGACTTTTAGGCACCTAAGAAACATTACCAAAAAAGCTATCTTCTCTGATAAAAGGAGTTATTATAGTAATCTCCAGCAAGCAAATCATAATAACCCTCAAAAATTCTGGACAACCCTAAATAAACTTCTTCACCCAGGACAGACTACCACTCCATCCCCTTCCGGGTCTGAAAAGAATTCCGCCCTTGATACGGCCAATACTTTCAACTCATTCTTTATTGAAACTATTAATTCCTTGGCCTCTCATCTCTCTAGAGACAACACCAATATCCCTGACCTTGCATCCTTCAAGCTACCAACCTTTAGGCTACAACCCATCTCTACTTCCTTTATTCTGAAATGTATCCACAAACTCAAACCATGCTCCCTCTCAGCTGACCAACTGCCATCTGAATTCCTTCAAAAAGCAGCCTCTGAAATAGCCTATCCTATATCCATTCTCATTAATAGAACTGTAAATGAAGAAACCATACCTGATATCTGGAAAATCTCTCACATCATACCCTTACATAAAGGAGGGAACTCCTATGATTATTCCAATTATAGACCCATAGCTCTCTTATCCCCACTTGCAAAGATCATGGAAAAATGTGTTCACCATCAGTTAATGAACCACTTAATAAAAAACAATATTCTTACTAACTGTCAACATGGCTTTAGGCCTTTTCATAGCACAACCACCGCTCTCCTCTCCTTCACAGACTTTATTAACAAGAATCGTAATAATAACATCCTGTCTTCAGCTCTCTTTATTGACCTGTCCAAAGCCTTTGACATGGTCAACCACTCTCTCCTCTTAAAAATTCTCGAATCTCTTTCCTTAGAAGCTAAGGCTATCCACTGGTTTAGTTCCTATCTCACTAACAGGAAACAGGCCGTCCTCTGGAATAAGGAACTCTCATCTCTTCTCCCAATCTCACTTGGGGTCCCCCAAGGCTCTATTCTTGGACCTCTTCTTTTCTCCCTCTTTATAAATGACCTACAAGTAGCTATTCCCCAGGCTACTTGTATACAATATGCTGATGACTCCACACTAATTTGCTCTGCTAAATCCATTTCCGAACTTCAAACTAATACTCAAGCTGTATTTTCCAAAGTAGAAAGTTGGTTCTTAAATCGTTGCCTGCTCCTAAACGCAAAAAAAACCAAACTCTTACTCTTTAAGCCTACTACCAGATCCCCAGCTTTAGATTTCACTATCTTATCTAACAATGGAACCATTATATCACCTGACCCTACTACCAAACTGCTAGGTGTCACAATTGACAACAATCTTACCTTTGACTGTCATATCAATAATACCATTAAATGTGTAAACAGGAAACTTGGCTCTCTCTATAGAATTAAGACTTTCTTAACCTCCACAGCCAAAGCTACTCTTGCCCACTCTCATCTCATTTCCACTCTGCTCTATGCTTCTCCCATCTATACTAACCTCAAGAAAAACAATCTTTCCAAACTGTCTACTACCTACAATAACATAGCTAGATTTGTTACTGGGAAGCCTTTCAGAACTCATCACTGTCTGAATCTGCAGCAACTGAACTGGCTTGAACTGACAAACATGTTACTTCTTTCCCAACTTACATTTGTCCAAAGAGCTTTCTACCAATCTCTTAACACACCTATACTTTCTAACCTCTTAACCCCATATGCTAATCTGAACTCACTCCGCTCATCTAGCAAACTGCTAGTTACCCTAACCAAATCTAATAACCTAGCTGGTGACTCCCTCTTCTCAAACTCCATAGGTAAACACTGGAATCAACTTCCTACCGAACTTACTTCCATTCCATCTACTATTCTGTTTAAACAAAAACTCAGAACATACCTCAGAAGCCACTGGATGTGTCCCTGCTCTAATCCTGACCCACTGGATGTGTCCCTGCTCTAATCCTGACCCACTGGATGTGTCCCTGCTCTAATCCTGACCCACTGGATGTGTCCCTGCTCTAATCCTGACCCACTGGATGTGTCCCTGCTCTAATCCTGACCCACTGGATGTGTCCCTGCTCTAATCCTGACCCACTGGATGTGTCCCTGCTCTAATCCTGACCCACTGGATGTGTCCCTGCTCTAATCCTGACCCACTGGATGTGTCCCTGCTCTAATCCTGACCCACTGGATGTGTCCCTGCTCTAATCCTGACCCACTGGATGTGTCCCTGCTCTAATCCTGACCCACTGGATGTGTCCCTGCTCTAATCCTGACCCACTGGATGTGTCCCTGCTCTAATCCTGACCCACTGGATGTGTCCCTGCTCTAATCCTGACCCACTGGATGTGTCCCTGCTCTAATCCTGACCCACTGGATGTGTCCCTGCTCTAATCCTGACCCACTGGATGTGTCCCTGCTCTAATCCTGACCCACTGGATGTGTCCCTGCTCTAATCCTGACCCACTGGATGTGTCCCTGCTCTAATCCTGACCCACTGGATGTGTCCCTGCTCTAATCCTGACCCACTGGATGTGTCCCTGCTCTAATCCTGACCACTGGATGTGTCCCTGCTCTAATCCTGACCCACTGGATGTGTCCCTGCTCTAATCCTGACCCACTGGATGTGTCCCTGCTCTAATCCTGACCCACTGGATGTGTCCCTGCTCTAATCCTGACCCACTGGATGTGTCCCTGCTCTAATCCTGACCCACTGGATGTGTCCCTGCTCTAATCCTGACCCACTGGATGTGTCCCTGCTCTAATCCTGACCCACTGGATGTGTCCCTGCTCTAATCCTGACTAAATGTTGATTCCCCTCTTAACCCTCTTTCTCACCCTTCTGTTGTGCCTCCTCCTTTCTCCCCTAAGCTTCCTTCCACCCTACATACTTCTCTCATACATCTCTCCTCCTTATTGGCTATGACTCTTTTCCAGTAAACTTGTATCTCTTATAACTCTACTCTCTCTCTCTATTGTTGTTTCTCTTTCCTCCTTGGTCTTCCACTTTCTCTACTTGCTGTTAAAATAAGCAATAATGTTCAATATGAGGTTATTTAGATTGTCCAGAAAGTTAAACTCCTTTCCTTTTTAGTAACAATGTACATTTCTCTTTCCTTGGTCTTACATTTTTTTTTTCTTGTTTTAAACTATGTAATAATATTCATTATGATGTCATTTAGATTGTCTAGAAATTTTTAAGTCCTATTCTTGTTTGGGTAACAATATTCATTGTCTAAGTCCTACCAGCCTGTAATCTGTTAATTGAGCTCATGATATATCTCTTATCTCTATATGTGGAACTTTTCTCCCCGGGCCTCTACTGAAAATGGAAATATATCCAGCTAGACTAGCCCGGTTAACAAATGTAAAATAAATAAAAATAAAAATAAATGATTGAATGAACCAATGAAAAAAACAACATTAATTAAAAATGTAAAAGTGTGTATGTGAAATAGTCAATCATGAAAGACATAAAAACACAGTGTTGAAATGCAAAAAGTGTAATAAATAAATATGTACATATATAGACTTAAATTATATATATGCATAATCCAATATATAATAAAACCTTAGTTAAAATTCAAAAGCATTGATTTGTACTGATAAAAAATGATGAATAAAACTACACTAGTTGTAGTAGTAATTATGTCTTTCATGACTTAATAGTATCCATTTCTTTCCTTTTTATTTTTAATCAAATATCTTTATATCTTTCTCATACCATATCACCTATACAATCCAATCCCTGTTATTGAAGTTTTTTTCAAAATGCAATATAAATGCAAAGATGCTACAAACAGGTTTTTTAAACCCATCCCCACTTCTTCTTTCTTGCAAGAAACAACACCCATTTTATCAGATTTAATTTTGACCCATACCAAAGAGGCAAAACCCTAACCAAAAGCTGTTTTTCCAGTTTATTAGGAAAACAACATGTGCCTTGGGATTCCTACATGCAGTTCACACTTTAGCACAACAGAGTACTATGCATATTAATGAGGCACGGCGTGCCTGAGCTAGTTTTCATGGCTTGTAACAGTGTTGTTGGCTGTGAAACCTTGCAAGCAAGCGCAGATATCAATGATCACCAGGGCTCCACAAATAGCTGTCATTCTGTAAGTGCAATAAATCTTCACAAAGGCCAGCACAATGTGGGGACACATAACCAGAAACAGGGACATATTTGACATAGATTTCACATAGGAATGTATTAGAATGAAGCACTCACAACTTCTTAGAGCAAGAAATCTGGACAAAGCCATAAATAATGGGGGGACAAAGGTTCACAATTAGGGACACATCTTTAATATTGCAATAGTAAGCAAAATAAGTTAATAGAATAAATAGGTTGTACATTAGCATGAACTTTCTGAATAGCAGGAAGTTTGAAACTCAAATATCAGTCATCATTTTCTGAATTCACTCTGCAATGACATGCCAATGATTCGCCAGGAAAAAATGTTACAAAATCACAAATATCAGACAAATGCTGGACCTTCTACACAGATCAGGACAGTTGAGAGGTATGAACTCAAACGTATGTAATATTGACTCACATCAGTGCAGAGAGAATCCCAGTGATATGGTAGAAAGTCACAATATTTGATAGGGAAACATCTGGGCATCCTGGGAATATCTGGACAGTTGAGAAGTATGAATGTGAAGTATATGGTCTAAACACAGTACAGGACAGTATACCTACAGAGCAGAGTATTGTGATATCCCATTCCTGGCATTCTGTACTGAAGCTGTGTTAATGATCTGGAACAGGACATGGGACTACCACGTAAAATGATCACTCAAAGGAAGTGTGTGCATGGAATAGTGACACACAGAAGACTTGCAGGAATGAACACTGGGAAGGAGGACAGGTAAAGCTCTCTCATGTATAGCAGAGGAGGCATGTGAATGGTAGATGGTTGTAACAGCAACACCAAGCACATATCTGTATGGTACAGTATGAACTGTACAGTGCAAATGTGTTGTCTGTGACTGTTACACAAAGTGACATAACAATAGGGAGGATGGCTGTGTGAGACAAGCATCCTGGCATGAATAATACAGAGTACATGTATAAGTGATCTGATATACAATTGGGGTAGGGTGCACATTGTGAAGCTGGGCAAACTGATATGTCTGAATATGAGTGTAATGTCAGCAGAGGTCTCCAGCAAGGTGGTCACAGGTAAAATATCATGGAAGACATTACAAGAACAAACCACAATCATGGAGAATATATCAGAATAATACCACCACTGATCCCATGCCTCTGACATAACATGTGTGATGTGGAGTGGTAACAGATGAACTTGCACATACACACTTGAACAACTATTATGACACAACCACACTGTATGAGGGTAACCCTGCACACTGTCCTGGGACTGTAATATCTGCAGGAGGTGTTAGGGGGGACAATGATATAACTATATGTGATACTGTGGGCAAAACAGCCTAGTTGCCTTGTCTGCATGGCATGTATCTCTTTCATGAGAGTGTGGAGTGTGCCATACATACACACATATATATATATACATATATATATATATATATATATATATATATGAATGAGTGTGTGTGTGTGTGTGTGTGTGTGTGTGTGTGTGTGCATATATATATATATGTGTGTGTGTGTGTGTCTGTGTGTGTGTGCGTGTGTGTGTGTGTGTGTGTGTGTGTGTGTGTGTGTGTGTGTGTGTGTGTGTGTGTAGATATATATATATATGTGTGTGTGTGTGTGTGTGTGTGTGTGTGTGTGTGTGTGTGTGTGTGTGTCTGTGTGTGTGTGTATATATATATATATATATATATATATATATATATATAAAAAAAAATATATATATATATATATATATATATATATATATATATATATATATATATATATGGCACAATCCACACTCTCATGGAAGAGATACATGCCATAAATGTTGTCAAACATCTATGTATGCAGTGTGTGCATAACCAGAAAAGGTAGCGCACATGCATCTGGTGTAACAACTTGATTGGTGTTCTACACTATCAGACAGTCATGTATATTCCCCAGAAAGAATACCTAGGAATGGCCATTAAGCTGTGTGACAGCGTATTGCGATGAATATGGTCCACGTTAGTTACACATTACTGGAAGATGTGTCAGGAGGTAAATGAAGAATGGTGCATTGTACACAGTTATTGAAGTGATGAAGGCTGGGGACCATGAAGGTATTATAGCCTCTGATGTGCATGTCCTACACATATCCAGTATTTGTTTTACATTCAAGGCAGTAGTCAGCACTATAACCACATGCTGGTGGATGTACCACTTACTCTCTACCCCAGGACACAGGTCATATACCTACTTGTACGATTATTGGGTGTGATGCCCACATTATACTTGAGTGTCTGTTTCCTGAGTCAACAAATCCATCCATGTTTCTTGTCAATGCAGGTGTTGTCATGGGTGTGGCAGCAGCTTTTGGTCTGTGTTAATACTGTCTGTATTACATTAAAATCACAGTTGGAGTCAATGATTGCCCTGAAGCTGTATTCCTTCAGGCAGCTGTTTGGGCACACATGAGTATGTCATCTGTGATGTCCATCACTTAACTAATGGGCAGGTAAGGGCCTAGCAAACACCACTGATGTACTTACCTGATCACTGGACATGAGTTATATATCATGTCACATATTTCAATATAGTGAGATGCCACTTATGTTATACACTGGCTACCCATTTGGTGATATAACTGTTTATGGCCACATATGGCAGTGTTGATTGAATACCTTAGTGTGGATTTGTGTCAAATGCCTTGATCTGTTCAAGTTCCACATGATGATACCATTGTCATCATGCATGCCATTGATGACCTCTTTGAGGACATCTAGCAAATGTAACAGACCTGATGTAGCATTAATAACTCACACAGGTCTGTTGCACACACCTGGAATGTTACTAGTGTACATCTAGAGGAGATCCAAGATGACATGTTGGTGTACATCACAGTTGAGGAGGGTCAGGATGCCTCTTGTGTAGTCAACCATATCAAGAAGTTGTATGTGCTGAGTCACCCCATAGGTGATGGGTGATGTCGCAGCCCATTGATTCTGTGTCATAGACCTGCATGAAGGTAAGACAGTGCATACTGCCTATTGTTATCTGTGCTAGGGTTTTGTCACAACCCACATGCAAGTATGATTAAGAAAATCCCACAAGATGGGTATTAAACCTTATGTCATTTGATGGGTAACCAATTGTCTCACTGACAGAACACATCATGTGAAAGTTGGTAAATCAGCCTGTACCAGTTCAGCTGTCACCACTGGCAAACCCCAGTGATCTGTGGTTGGCCCTTCACTGTTTAAACTGTGTTTCTCAACAACTCTGGCTAAAGTATATTGCCTTTGGCCTAACATGTTTGGTGAGTCTTGCATATTGTGTGCAATCTTTGAGTCCACCAATGGTGAAAACATAGTACATAAGGAGCTAACACGCACAATGGAATTGTGACAAAGGCAGACGATGCACAGATAAATGCAGAAATGTGTGTTTGTAATGCTGTCTATTGGAAAGGTGGATTTTCATGTTAATCACAGCATTGACAACTGTTCTGCTTGGCAGAAACCCAGTAAGGCAAGCACTGGGAACACATGTAGCTATCAGTCTGAACTCTTACCACAAAGTGTCCACATTGCAATTGAAAACATATGTTGTGCACATCATAAGTCATGCCAACACATTAAGATATTAGGATTGCATAAACCAAAAGAAAAATCTAGCAAGGCTAGACTTTCCACTGTGTGAGTCCTTAAACCTCTTGTATTAGATGCAACATAGGATATATGCAAATGACCTTTTATGGACATCAGGTGTTTCAGCTATATGGAAATTCTGAATATCCATGACTTTTTTTTCTTTTTAAGTCTGTTTATGGACAACTTCAGGCCCATAAAGCCAAACACCACTAGCTGTGGACATGCATGTTTCAGCCTTCTTATAGCATCAGCAGCACAGCATAAGTGGTATGTTTGGTTAACCTTTAGAAACACAGGGTTATTGTATCCAGCTGATATCCTTAACCATTAGGGTGCCTGCAAAATATCCCAGCCAACAAACTAAAACAATGAGTTAAAATGTCACACAGAAAAAACAATCAGTAAAAACCAAAAAAAAAAAAAAAAACTCTAGCAAGGCCAGACTTCCCACTTTGTGATTCTTTAAACCTCTTGTATTAGAGACAACATGAGATATATGCAAATGACTCTTTAAGGACAACCAAACATTACACTTATTATGTGCTGATGATGTTATAAGAAGGTTTAAGGAATCACACAGTAGAAAGTCTACCCTTGCTAGACTTTTCTTTTGGCTTTTATTGACTTTTTGTGTGACCTTTTTACTCATTGTTTTAGTGTATTAGGATTGTATGACAGCACTGCAGTCCAGCCTCATTATATCACTAATACAGTATAATGCTTTTTTACATGTACCTTACCAGACATAACTAGCAGCTGGAGGGACCGCAGGCCTTCTCAGCAAAATAACACAGGGCCTACAAACCATCCTGTGATGTGTGTGGATAGATTAAAAGCCATGTCACTGTAATCTTTGTGGTATATGCTGAGGTGATGACTTTCTGTCCTCCAAGCGAGTCTCTGACACTTCCCTCTTGGGAGTACTACATATCCAAAAATGTGATATAGCTGATGACATTGTCAGTGTCTTTGGAAGAGAATATACCAGTGTCCCACATGCTGGCGTAAAATACTCTCTGTACTGTCAGATCACACACACAGCTGATTGCAGTGAGAATAGAACCCCTGACTATCTAGGTACACAGACTACAGAACACAGTACTTAACACAAGCACCACAGGACATTGCTGACTTATATGGGAGTGCAGGTGAACTTATAGTAGACAACATCAACAGGGTATGTAGAAGACAGGAGTTTGGAAGACCTGTATGAAATGAATGCGTTGGCATGTGCAAGTATCAAAATACTGTCACTGCATGGTACTGGGGCAGTAACTGTGGAATACACACTTCTGCACTGCTGTCTAGACACAGATATACCAAAGTGACTGCAGTGAGAACAGAACTATCTATCTAAACACACAGACTACAGAACATAATACTTCACACAAACACCACAGAGCAATTCTGACTAATACAGGAGTGCAGGTAAACTTGTAGTAGATGACTTCAGCAAGCCCAGTGTGAGATAAAATGTTGGGAGGCCTATATTGCATGGATGTGTAGCCATGTGCAAGTATCAAAATACTGTTATTGCATGGCATTGAAGCAGTAACTGTGGGATACACATTTCTGCTCTGCTGTCTAGACAGACACAGACACACACAAACACACACACATACACACACACACACACACACACACACACACACACACACACACACACACACACACACACACACACACACACACACACACTCTTGACTGCAGAGAGAACAGAAACCCTACCTACCTAACTACACAGACTACAGAACGCAGTACATTATGCAACTTCCACAGTGCAAGTCTATTTTATACAAGGGTGCAGGAGAACTTATAGCAGATGACATCAGCAGGGAATGTGAGGGTCAACAGGTTGGGAGGCCATTTTAGGCACATGGTTTCATAGGTTCATATTAGGCTGCTAGCTGTGTAACAATACAAGTACCCTTATTGAGTATAGTTGGATGGTTGTTTTTAGCAGAGTGAGTTTGTGAGCAGCACCAAATAGCCCCGTCCATGAGGGACACAGGTTCCAGCCCAGAGGTGACTTTACAATCTCCCAACTAGTAGTTAAGGTTGCACTTGAACAGGGTCATTGAGGAGCAGTGATTCACAAATGGTGGATCCTACTACAGAGGAGTGTGAATTATTGTGGGATATATCTGTCTCCCCAGCATGTTCCATCTATGCTACAGTCTAGGTTGAGAACCTTGGGCCAAATTATTCTTGTCCCATTTGAATTTTGCAGATGTCCATCATTCACAGAAGGGCAGGGTCTAAGAGTGCTCTGCAGGGCAGCCATAGGTCACCTCTCAGCAGCCTACATGATACCAAGTATACTGACAGGTTTTTCGATCTTACCATTTATGTCATGTTTGGAGGCCTGGGACTTTTCCAGGCACAACCCTGTGCTGTCTATAATTGCTGCAGGTGCCTGGTGAGGTACAGATGGATGTGAGCATTGTACTCCATTACTGGTGTGAGTACAGCAGAGGTATTACTACCCTGGTCTTGGATGTCATGTACATATGTATGATGTACACAATGCAGATTGTGTGCATCACCACTATGACCACATAATGATGGAAGTGTGGATTGCTATCAACATATGTTTCCAAGTCTCACAACTCTGTGCTTGAGCTTAGGTGGTGCTATATATATATCATAATTAGCAGGGGTACTTAATTGAAAAAGGTCACAAAGAGTCATATGCTTTAAAGTTCAGTCTGTGAGTTTGGCACCAATAATCACTCTGTGTCAGCCCCTTCTGTAATATGTTACCATCATTGGGGGACTCTATATGAGTGTGTCCAGTTAGCAGTCATCTGCAAACTTGGTAAGTCACAGGCCATCTACTGTTACCTGTCAGGGAAGTATTTTCCAAGCAGTTTAGGGCCCAGCACAGATTCTTGTGGTATTCTACTGGTGAGTGTGTTGGTGGTGGGAGGTGCAGTCCCCAACTATGAGAATGTGTGTTCTGTCGTTGAGCCAGTTGTCTGTCCATCTAGTACTGTATGGCCTAATTCCAAGATGGGAGATCTTCCCTATGAGACATGAATGGGGATAGTGTGAAAGGCCTTGGAAAACTCAATACAGACAGTATGTCCTGTTGTCCCTCATCCAAGTCTTTTAGGTCAGTATCCAAGAAGTCCACAAGGATCAGTAAGCAAGATCTACCATTGACAAAACCAAAATTGGTAGGGTCAAGTGTGTTGAACATCACCTGTGTCCCTGTGGCTATGGTCCATACTGATTCCTGCACTAGACTTGCAGATAAGGCTTTTTAGGCATATGGGTCAATATTTGTAGCTCTGCATGTTACCAGAATGATGTGCATTGCACAGCAATTAACATTTTATATTGCCATTTGTAGTCTGGTTGATATATGTGTGAAAAAAGTACTGAGACGAAGGGATGTAGTGGCTGAGGGGTGCTAGCACATGGATGGATTTTAAATATATGGGATATAGTTAGATAGGACCCTCAGTCTGCAATGTTTCTACATATAATTTCATGTCATACAAAGGAAATAGACAGTAAACAGCAGTAATACAGCATAATATATAGATTTCCATAGCACGGCAAGCAGTAAGTTTGCATGACTGTTAGCAAAGTGCATACACATGAGATATACACATTTACACATAGCTAAGCAGTGTGCAAATGCGAGCCACATTGCTAAAGTCTGACAGTGCTGAGTCTTTGTAATACACCTGCTAATTAACTGACTCTCTGGCATCATGTGTTAATGCAGAGATACATTCCTTTTTGTGGCCAGATGGTACTGGGTTCGAATACAACAGTATTGAATACTTTTAATTGCTTTTACATCACCATCACACAATAATGCATTAAAGAAAAGAAATGGAGAATATAGGATAATGGTGAAATAGGGATCAAGCAGAGGGAAGAACAAATGGAAAGTAATACAGGATGTGCAGGAGGGAGATAGGAAAGAACCATAGCTTTCCATTTCTTCAACAGTAGAAACTGATAATATATGCAGAATATTAGCTGAATTTGGACTGCCACCTGCAGAGAGAGGGGTGGCCACAACACAATCATGTTGTATATCCATTTGGACCAAATCAAGTCTGTGAAGAAGACGTGTGAATTACAGAGCTGTGCATGGGATGATATTTTTTTTTTGGGGGGGGGGGGCAGGTGCCTGTTTTTTTTTTTTTTGTTTTGTTTTTTTGTTTTTTTTTTGAGGGGGAGAGGAATGTTGGAGAAAGGTTGCAGGTATGTCTGGGTCTGGGAAGTTGGGTAGGTTAGGAAGCAATTGTAGACAGACAAAACAAACAAGACAAGACACATGGATGGTGATAGACACTAAAGGTCAGTTGGCACCATGGTTGGGGTGAGGGTAGGGACATCCTGAACCCATAGTCATCAAGTTTGATGACAGTGAGAATCAAGTCCTCACCCACAGAACTGTCATCACTGTCACCTCACTCCACCAGTGGCTGAAGTGCTTGATGTCTCCTTCGCTTCCACCTGGTACTATGTACAATGCAGGAGAGCAGCATCTACAGCTGGTGTAGGTGTGCACCAACAGTGTTGTGCTCAACCTATGCATTATCCCTGGCAACTTGGTGCAGCTGATAAACTCAGAACCTCTCCCACTGCTCCCAGAGGGAACCACTAGAGTAGTCTCCAGGCAGGACTACTTGAGAGGGCAGGTAATGCAGGGAAAGCAGAGGTAGTGCTGCCAGGTTGGCTTCCAGATGTGCTGGGCAATGGTGCCATGGCTGGTGGAGTGGTGCAAGGTGAATCTTGTGGGGCAGGCCTATTGTATTGTGCTGTGTGCCATTTCATGATGTGGTACACATGGACAACATGGACACATATTGATGACAAGTAATAAAATAAAACAAAAAATGGAAAAAAAAGAACAAAAACAAAATAAAAAAATAAAAAAGAGAGACAAGGGTTGTGGTGAGAGACAAAAAAAGAGATGAGATTAATACCTTGATATGTAACATACAATGCATTAATACAATTATTTGACTCTTATTATCTTAACCTTTTCTCTTAAGATTACCACCTTCTATAATATAACTTTTAAGACTACCAGCTCCTAACAGATGCACACTATACTACAGATTGCAGCAAGTACTCCTTGACATGTGCATTTATTGCACATAGGCATGTTCCAGTTATACAGACTACAGTTTACAACAGGGAATGTGTGACACTGGTATCGAGCTTTTGCTTTAAACCTTTAAGTTACACATAATTGAATAATTAACAGTATTATATTGTTGTGAAGAGTGTGTGGTATTTGACCCACAAGCTCTGACTAAGGTCTAATACTGTACTCTTGGTTTGTGCTACAGACTAATGCATGCATAATTGCTTTTACAGTTGAGATATGCATACTCAATTTGATACAACTCTATAAAATACCACAAAAGCTATTTTTAATTTTTAAAGCTATAATAACACAACTCTTCTGCTGCATACATACTACATGTTTCTCTCATCCTCACCAATATAGCCCCAAGGGTTCTTGCATTAACCTCTCTTTCCATGGCAGCTATGCAAAAAAACAGAACACACTACCATTATAAATACCATTCCTGCCTATATTCATCTTTTAAAAGTCTTAAAAGTACTCTCTGTAGTCGATACTTACACATCTGTGGGATGTCTGCAGTCCTAAATTCCTCGGTTCAAGCTTCAAGGCTATCTGTCTTCCTCCAATGTAGATCACTAAAGTGATGCCCACATTGATCACCATTGCGTGGGATACTGGATACAGCCCGGGTCAAATTATCCCAAACTTAAGATTTATATTGGGAGCCAGAATAATCTCCCTGCAACAGCCTAGCACTGTGGTGTTTAACTAGGAATCCAATAAAAATCCTGGACTCCTGAACACCCCATCTCTGTGCTCTAAATGTCAAACCCTTTCCACGAACGCCTGACACATCTACCATGGATTAAGAGCAATGGAGACCGATGGTTTCCCACCAGTTCCAGTTATTGCATTTACACTCAGTGCACACACTGAAAATGTTGCACACCACTTACCATCACACAAACACAGTGCTTTGCAGTGTGTACCTCGGAGTACCATGTTTGTGCGACGGTAAGCAGTGAGCAACAGTGGCAAGCAGTGAGAAATTACATAATTCCAGCTGCAATTATGTGGGTTATTGGATGTCAAGGAAGTTGTGTATGTGTGTTAGGCAAATGCCAGTCCAGATAGCAGAAATATACTTACAGGAATATAGTACACAGTATACCAACAGTCATACATTTCATAATAATGTAATAATACATAATGGGAAGTGAAACAAAAGTAAAAGTGTATGTAAAAGTGTATGGAATATGTTGTGTTTAAGACTAGGACCATATCAATGGCAGTCCTACACTTATACCTCTTGCCACAAGGGTTGAGAAAACATTTGTCTATGCTGCAAACCTATGACTTACACACTAGAAAATGTTAGTATACATACAATATTATTGCATAGGTCTGGATTTGAATTCTCACTTCAATGCACCTTCATAAGCACAAGATGGGTGTCTTATTCCTCTTGGCCACACAGACAGCTTTGCTGCAAAGAACTTAACTCAATATGCCCACAACCAACTGCAATAGCATCCACAGTGATATCAAAACATACAGTTATTATTTGTACATTTAAGAATTTTGGAAGTAGTACACCTAGTGATCACACAACTTGTGATGATTATTGCTTGCAAATACACAGCTCTGTCTTACATTTTTGTGTGTGTTGGCCATTCTTCATTTATCTGAGCAGTAATCTGAGACATGCATTGTGTAAGCTATTCTATATCATTGGTCTTAAAATGTGTGAGGATATTAAGTGGAAATAATATCATATGCAGTTGCCAACAAATGAATGGCAGGTTGGATGTTAAGGAACACAACCTGATTTTGTGTGCTGCTTAGTTACATTTCCAACCTTACATCTAACACTTTGCAGTTCTAACCTGACACACCCACTAGAAGTAAGGCAGTCTGCAGTGCTGTTGTGTTTTTCTTCTCCCAACCACAAATTATTCACATGTGCAATCCATTAAAAGCAAAAACTGCACGGGTGCCTCCACTATGTTTACATTTCTTAAATGGATCCAAGTGTTTGGGATTCAGCAACTCTAATGAGTTCACACCTAATTTACACATTCACCATGCTAACAGCTCTGAATCTACACCATATAAAAAGAAGGGTTTATATTAAAATCGCAAAGGTTTACTTTCGCGAATACAAAGTAATCGACACATAATTGTCGAAATCACAGCGAAGGATGAAATAAGCAAAAATGACAACGTCAAAAGTATTCCTGGAAGCAACAGTGCCATACAGGTTAGGTAAACCTAATGGAACAAACCTAAAGCAAAATGCTTTTTAATGTTATTTAGGTTCATAGGTTCATAGGTTAGTACTAGGTTAACTGCCGCTGTAGGCCATTTTAAGCCTAGCCAATTATGCCTTGTGAGACTCAAACTCTGTACCTTGTGCTTGTAAGGCAAACACCTTAATGATTAGGCCACCCTCTCAATGCTTTTGCAGGGGGCAAGATCCCTGCACCCCCACACCCCCCTACTTAAATATACCAAGTCTGAGACCGCACTACAGTGGGGAAAAGGATTTATTTCCTCATACCCATGATCACCCTGCTGGCCAAAAAAAGGATGTCCGACATTCCGAATGCACTTTTTTCGCTCTTTGCTCTTTTAGGACTTTGCATTTATGTGTTCATTACTTTGATTTGCAAAAGTAAGCTTTTGCAATTCTAATATAGACCCAAAAAGACAACCATGTAGCTAGACAACCCAATGGTGTGGAGAGTTGTATATGTTTGGAAGACAGCAAAAACACTTTTTCTTCAGGATATATCTATACAGAGGAGTACTGAACTTCAGAAGGTATGCGTTCATTTTGTCACCTATATACAGCATATGCTGGAATGTTTTTTAAGAAAAATCTGAAGCAAAGGCTTTTACAGTTTTATCTGTATGCCTTAGTTAGAAGTGTACTAATGGCATGGGTATGTTTTTCAAGCCATTTCAGAGGTACACATGATTGCCAATATATGAAAATGGAATGCTGTGTGATAAATATGTACAAATGTTTCAGGGACAGGTCCTTTGATAGCACTTTTAGCATTTTAAAGATGGTTTGTTAGCAAAAGGGGTCACTTGCCTATTGTTTTGGGTAGGGGAGCAACGCTGAGTTGATGTTACGGCACAAACAAGGATGGGTGGTTCTTTTGGGGGGCAGCAAAGATGAGTTACCCTTATGGCACAAACAAGGACATGTTGCTCTTGTTGCTCTCCTTGTTTTGATTCCTGCCTGTTGTTAGCATTTTACATCTCTAGACTGTTTTATGTTTCTCCAGTGGGTAATACTGAGTGATACCTTTTCTGTTTTATCTGGAAACGGTTATTTTGTAGTTATTTGATACTTATGTATATTATACTTCTTTTGTCTTTTATGACACCTATGAGTATGCCACCCAGGTGTGTCAATCCACAGAGACCCCCCCCCTTCACTGATGCCAAGAACAAACTGATTCAAGATGGCTTTATACAGCATGCTGCTTTTCTGCTAGAAAGGGATGGGGAGATATGGCACATGGGATGTGAATATGGTGGCACATGGGATGTGAATATGGTGACAGATTGTGAATGATGTCAATGCCGTGGGTGGCCATGACAGGACATATGAGCAAGTGCACCACAGGGCCACTGACATGATCAAATCTACATGCAGGAGTGCAGCTGAAGTGGCCTATTACCAGCTGGTTACCAGGGGAGATACTGCTAGGAAACCACCACTAACTCCCAATGAAAAGTTCCTGGCCAATATCAGAGATCCAGACAGCCTCCAAGAGGGTGCAGTACATGTCTTGGATGTCAGACCAACAGCTTTCTGGATAGTAAGCATATCCTAGGAGGAGCTTCCAGGTAGGCTTTGTTACCTGAACAGTTGAACACTGTTGTATAGTAAAACAATTGAAACCAATAAGTTAATTCTGTGTCACGTCTTTTTTGGTGGGGGATTGAAGATTGCTACAGTTATAAGCTTAGGTTAGAGTTGTCAGCCACATTCTTTTTGAAATTATAGTTGATGGACATATAAAGGGGTAACTATATTAACCCCCCTGTGTTACTGTTAATTGTGATGATGTTGCCCTTACCTCTTGCTTAACTTCTTCCAGGGTCATCTGGACTACAGAGGAGTATTTCATCTGCAGATGGTACAGCAAATGTTTTTATGTCAGTACTGCTGATCAATTTAAAGAAATATTGTAGTGTGTGATGTTGATTTCAGGCCTGTTGTGTGCATTGCTATACTGTCTGTAATGATGGCAGCAGTTATAGTTTGTTAACATATATTACACAATAGTAGTGCAGGTATTCATTTATTCCTGCATTGCTTGCTTTTTATTACAGGTGATCATAACAGTGAGAGTGTGGGCCCTGTGCCACCTGATGCCAGTGTATCCTCAGACTCTGATGATAATGGTGGCCATAGTGAGTCACATTCGGGGGTTTCAGAGGTTGAATCTGACACTGAGGTTAACATACAGCCATCTCCTGCATTTCCACTGGACACAGCCGGTAGGCCTACACATACCCAGTCCAGTGATCCCACAGATAGAGGACAGGTGGACAGTGAGGACATTCTCAGGGAAGTGTGGCTACTGTGGCTTCAGTGCCTGTTGTGTCTGGCCATATCAAAAATGTGGGCAAGGTACCACTCAGGAGTATTGATAGAGGTGCTTGGAGGGGGCCTGCTGTCCCTCCTCCACCTGTTGTAAGTATCTCTTCCTGTGCCACTGTACATATGCTTATGATCATTGTGAAGGCACATGCACATTTACATAGGTGCTCCAGACAAATGCTCAGAGTTGTGGATGTGGCACAGTCTGACATGCGTGACTGGCTCCACCGTGTTGCCGATTCACTTTATATTATGAATGACATGTTGGAATGAGGGGTGTCTGTAATGGACCGAGGGGTATCTGTCATGGAATGAGCAGTGTCTGTGATGGAACATCTGCTGTGAGGGGAAGGCATCCTCATGGGCATGGGTCAGCCACATAATCTGCTGTCAGCCAATTTGGCCATGCTAGATCATGCTCCCATGGTGGCAGTAGTTCTACTGCTCCTTCACTGAATATGCTGTCCTTACCCATATGTTCTGGCCATGGGGTCATGTTCCTAGGTACCCTCGTGAAGGAAGCTTATCCATCAGACATCAGTCACATTCAGGTAGCAGCACTGCATCTGACCTTGGGCATGGAGGTCCCAGTGCACTTTTGGCAGAGCCAGTCCTCATGGTTGAGGATGACAGTGATAACCTGCCTCCTCTACCATATACAGCTAACACCAGTCCAACATACCAAGATATAGAGACAGCACAGAGCTTGGCTGTGTTCATGCAGACACTTACACACCAATTTCACCTGCAGGACCCCAACAGATATGCACAACAGTTATTCATTTTATCTCACTGGCCATTTGTTGGTTTATCCATATGTCTCTTTCTTACTCACATACACTCACTGACCTTTTGTGTCACCCTAGGCTTCTGGCCCCCCACACAACACCCTGTGCAAGTGATGATAGTTGTGCCATATCCCTGTTTTCTATATTTTGGATTCAGGGATACAAAAGCTGTGTGTCTGATGCACAGGGTACATAGCTAAATTAGTTCTTAGTATATCTGCACTTATGGTGTTGAACTGGTAATTGTACCTTTGACTTATATTGGCCTTGGAAAGTTAAACAGCTGATAGCATCAAAATTTCTGAACTTTATAGTAAATAATCTTGTGAGGGTTGTGAAGTCAGAAACTGCAGTGTGTGTCATTACTTTCTAACTTCTCTCTTTAAACATTTTCCTGTAAAAACATATGGTGCTAAACTGAGGGAATGCAGTAATCATCAATACTTTTGTGAGGTATGACTGTGTGAATCTTTGATGCATGAGGCCTACTACTTAGTAATGGACACACAAGTCAAATAAGTATCTGCTGTCACATGTTAAGGTAAGTTTTATACAGATCTCCCACCTTTTACTAGCTTACCAGACCAAGTAATTAAATACAAGGATATGCCACACAGTCATATTATTAAACAATGCACTCCAGGTTCAGGACTTACCTTGTAAATGCACCAGTTGCCACAGTGTTACTCCAGGGATGACTTTGTCTGTTACAAGCAGTGCACAGCCAATACATGGGGAGGTAAATGTTGTTTGAGTTGTCTGGCATCAATGTCACTATATGTATTTGAGCAGGAGGAAGGTTTTAGGTCCTTAGATGAGTGAGTGTGCTATGTGTTGTCACTTAGCCAATGCAAGGGCATATTGAGCACACCAATATTTACCTTCACCTACAGCAGCTGGTGGTTTCCCCTGTAACTCCTCATCTGCCTGTAGTTGTGATGAACTTAGCATTGGTGGTGGGATGTGCACCCCTTCCCCTTGCTGATCCTGCTGCAGCTGTTTCCTCAGGATTATGTTGTGTAGCATGGCACATATTGTGAATATTTCTGTACATGTCCATGGGTTCTACTGTAGGTTCCCCCAGATGTATCAAGGCACCAGAACCATGACTTCAGCAGCCCAAATACATGCTCTGCTACATTTCTTGTTTGAGCATGTGCCTCATTATGGTGTTCTTCCATGGCGTGTGCATTTCTGATGGGTGTCATCAGCCATGGTTCCAGTGCTTAGCCTACATCCCCAATAAATCCCCTGTGTGATATCCCCCCTAGCCAACTTCTGGTCCATTTGGAATGTGTGCCTGATATGTGAGTCATGGTAACTGTCAGGGTTGCTGGCACACATGTTCAGGATTATTCCTTTGGCATTACACATCACTTGTCATTTGATAGAGTGGTAGCTCTTTCTGTTAATGTAGAACCTATCATTTTCCCTGGTTAGTGCCTTAATTTCTATATGTGTGCACTCTATGGCACCCAGTACTTCAAGGCAGTGTGCTACATGGTAGAACTCATGCATATTTCTGGCCCTTTCCTCAGAACTACAGGGAAAATATATGTGGTCACTGGCATGTTGGAGCATAGTATTCAGGAATTGATAGAGTATCCTGAATGCTGATGCCTGTGATACCTCCAGCATGTCCCCTGTTGGTCTCTGAATGACAGTAAATCCACATAATAAGACCAAAACTGTTGATAAATGCTCTGCATCAATTACATTAATACCATAGAATAAGCACATTCATGCTGTTACTTACAGGACTTCATCAATAAAAATAGAAGTTAAAAAAATCAGGCATTTAATTAACCCTCCAAAAGTCACATATTCACCTAACTTTAATGATTTAAAGTGACATACTCTTAATATAGAATTTAACCTAAGAAAAGATAAAACACTAGTAAACCCATGAAATAAAATCATAATCATAAATATTCTCAAAAGTACTATAAAAAGTGCATAAATATCAAAAATTGTGTATAAATATATTCCATTCATTGCTATTTACTAAATGTTGTTAAAATGTCTAGCAAAATATAATAAAACAACATATATATATATATATATATATATATATATATATATATATATATATATATATATATATACATGCTGTTGCTAAAATCAGTGGCATAGTCACAAGAAACAAATAGCACTTGCTCACAATACCAGAATACAAGTTCAAAACAAAGTTCTAAAGTCAGTGTTATCCAGACAGTTCCTCTAATTTTAAGATACTTGCAAATGAAACAAGGACATTTAACCTGGCCAACAATAAGCGTTAATGGACAGTTGCCAGATCAACTCTCTCCTTTCAAGCTGTAATGACCAAGCCCCCCCCACCAATATTTGGGGTTACTTTCACTAAAATTAAGAATTTTAACTCATGCTTAGAATATTGAGAAATGTGTCTAAACAGTACATTAGCTGTCCTTTTTTTTTAATTTCATAAATATGTTCATAAATCTGTTCCTTGAGCATGTGCTCTGTTTTTCCAACATAAAAACGGTGTCAGTTTTGATAGGCACCTTGCACAATATACCTTCACCTCGATTTCAAATTGGTCACAAACTTTTATAAATTTACAATAATTACAGTGCCCACATTTGACTATATTAGATTTGGAACTTGTTATAGGTCTCTCTAGCAAGTTATTTATGTTGGCCCCTTTCCTGTGGCTTCTCCATATTTTCCTTCTTGTTCCTTCATTGTCACTAAAATAGACCAGTTCTTTTCTAAAATTCCTTTTATGTTACTTTCACTAATAAATGTAGTGGTAGAAGTATTCTGATATAGTCTACTAGTACCAGGTGCAAAGTGATTTCTATCTCTCATATCAATTACTTCAAACATCAAGTTGTTAATCAAAGATTCAGGGTAATCTCTGTTTAGAAACATTGTTTTCATAAGGTTACACTCTTCAATAAAAAAGTTATCCCTGGCAACCATTCTCGCTGCCCTCACAAATTGCCCCTTTAACACTTCTCTATTTTGTGGTAAAGGGTGTGCATTAGTGTATTATAAATATGTGTTGGGAAAAAGGTGGCCTTCCTATATATTCACGAATGATATGCTTTCTGTATTAAGTTCTTTTCTAATAACATGTCAAGATAGGCAATGCTGTCTTCATTTGCTTGTGGTATAAACTTAAACAACTCTGTAGTGTTGTTAATGTACTCTATAAATGGTTGAACACTTTCCTTGCCATCTTTCCAAACAAAAAAGAGATCATCCAGGTATAGTAAATAAAATTGGTAGGACTCCTTAAACTCTCCCTCAAATCATGACAATATTTACAAAAAAGGACCCACAAGATGAATCCATTGCCACACCATTTTTTTGCAGGAAATACTGTCCTTCATATATTATAAAACTATTCTTTAGTACCATTTCAAACAGTTGCTCATACAAAGTTACTTTCTGATTTTCTACCTTCTTTTTTCTAAGAATTCTCTAAGCCATTCCAGGCTTACGTTGTGGGGAATGAAAATGTATAGATCCTTAACATCGACTGTGATAAGGATATCTGCTCCATGGACCTCTAACGGATTGATCTTACTGAGAAAATCTCAGGAATCCTTACACATCTGTACCTCATCCTTAAAGAGGTCATTTCATTTCTCGTCCAAATATTTTGCACATGCATGTGTAATGGATCCTCTTGCATCCACTATTGGATGTAGAGGAGGATTATCAAGTTGTTTATGTATCTTAGGGACTCCAAAGATAGTAGGTATTGTAGGAGTTAACATTTTAAGATAATGAAACTTGCCTGTAGTAATCATACATTCTGTAAACAAGTCATTCAGGTATATTCAAATTCTCTTGTAAGCCTAATTAAGTTCATTAATGGACACAGGCTCATATGAATCCCTGCATAAAATGTCATGCATTCTATTATTGTACACAATTCCTGGGATTTAATAAAGCTTACATAAAGCTAATCTCTGTGTAAGCATAGTGGCATGGCTCGAACATGGAGTTCGGAGCCTGTGCAATCTAGTAAACAAGGCTGAGGGTGTGCATGAGCCTCCCAGCACTATTCTGGCATGGGTGTGACACAATAATGAAAATCACCTCATTTGCAGGTGAAAAACATGCAAATGAGGTGAATTTATGATTCAGCAAACAGACAGGAATCTGTGCTGGAGCCGTGTCTACAGCAGAAAGGTATGAGGTTCGTAACCATGTACATTTCTGCAAAAAGCAAGACAGGGGCATGACAGCTCAAAGTAAAGCATGCATTAGGTTTATTAGGCATGTCAATGGCCAAAACTATGGCCATTGGCATGCCAAGGTGTTTTAAAATACAAAAATCAAAAGGTTTTTTTGGCTGATTTTGGCCGTTTAAGTGGAGCACAGCAATGCGCAAATGTGATCATGCAGAAAATAAAAAAAAAATAAATCAGTAAAAAGTCAATTAAATGTGAAACAGTAATTTTGCCATTATAGTGGGTAGCATGCAGACTTATAAAAATAACAGGTAACAGTGGCTGCTAAGGACATTGGCTCCGGTTTAGTGGTGTAACTAGGGTATAAGCCAGTAGGGGTATGTAAATGAGCTAAATTTATTGAATAACAAAATGGTTGACCATGTCTGCGGGTACCTAACCATGTAGGAGCTATAATGCAGTGGTGTAAGCAGAAGAAGCAGATGACATGAAAAGGGGGTGTTTCATGCTTGGAGTAAGCACAATGGAGCTCCATGGTTCCTATTTGCGCACAGCTAAGCACAACTAAACAAGAGTGTGTGTCTGAGGCTACTTAGCTGTGCTTAGGTGGCTCAAGAAATGATGAGCATGTTCATGTCCAGGGGGAGGGCCTTTTTTGCTCAGCAATGTTTACACTAGCTAAAACAGTTTGCAAGTAACGCTGCAGGGCATAAACACAGCTGAAATAGAAAAAAAAGTAAATAACAGGATAAAGGAAATGAACTACAAATCACTAATACGGACTCTGCCACTCACAGTGGCCCATTCAAACCCCTCAATAATATAGCTGGCAGGTGGAATAATAGTCAGCCAATCACACAGGCAGCATCTGCAGCACATCTGTATAAAGTATGCAAACACCTTCTCTGCATCATTGGTGTACACACTTGGGAATTTTAACTGACAAAATGATAGGGTCTGCTGCTGCTTTGCTACATCTGTATGTGCTACAGACTGAGGGTGGTGATGAGGATAATGCTGACAACCAGACCAGACCAAGGAGGAGAAGAGTGTTCAGACCCAGGGTAACTTTCCAGGGGCTACATGATCTGGAGATACTATACAAGGTGGACTCGGACATAATTCAGCAACTCACTGAGCTCTGCTGGCTTCATTTCAGATGCAGAGCGAACAGAGGGGAATCCATACCAGTTGAAACCAAGGTATGTGTAGCCTTAAGAATACTAGCTACAGTTACTTTCCAAAGAACTACTGGGGACATCATGAGGGCCTCACAGGCATCTGCATCCAGGGTACTCCACCAGTTCCTGGATGCCATGCTACCACATGCGGGTGAGCACATTTATTTTCCCAGCACCCCTGAGGAGAGGACCAGCAATATGCATCTCTTCCACCATATAGCAAACTACCCAGAAGTACAGGTGCCATAGACTGCACTCACATCCGCATCAAAGCACCACCCGGTGAAGAAGGTAGACTGTATGTCAACTGTAAGGGCTATCACTCCATCAACTGCCAGGTCATGTGCAATGCCCAGGGCATTATCATGGATGTGTGTGTGCTGGCAGCCCTGGCAGCTATCATGACTCCCACATCTGGCATGCCTCACAGCTGTACCAGGAATTTGCCAGGGGTGGCATCCCATACAGCCATCTTGTGGGGGATGTTGGCTATGCACTGGAACCATGTATGATGACAGCCATCAGAAATGCACACACAACACACCCACTGAAAAATGCCATAATGAGGCACATTCATAAACTAGGAACATTATAGAGCATGTGTTTGGGATGTTTAAGTCATGGTTCCACGGCTTTGATATATCTGGTGGAGCCTTGCAGTACACTCCAGCTGCATGTGCACACATGTTCATAGTATGTGCCATGCTACACAATATGATCCTGCAGAAATATCACAGGGAAAGGACACACAGCCCCCCACCATTGCCAAGGTCCCCACAGGCACAGGGGGACTCAGAGGAGGAACCCCCTGAGCCTGTCCCTGTAGGCAGATGGAGGCATGCCCAGTATGCCCTGGCCTTGGCAAAGAGGTGACACATAGCACATACACTGACACCCTAGGGACCCAGGGACTGACACCTCTCTCTGACTAGCACACATGGTAAAATGGATGTCACACACATCACACTACCTTACCATGTATAGGCTGTGTACTGCATGCATCCAATAGAGTTAACCCTCAAGCACTGTCCACACAACTGCCACAGGGACAAGGTAAGTTACTCTTCTTAACAATAGATGAATGGAGTAATACATTTTGGTAGCATATCTAAGGTATCGCTGCATATATGCAAGGGAATGGGGTGGCCTACCAGGATACCAGCAGACAACTGACAGCTATATGGGACAAATTGAAATGTCCACCCAGTACTGGCTTCCCCAGAGTATGCAGTAGTCTCCTAGGTGACAAAACTCACTGCAGAGTATGTGAGGGACTAATAAACCGGGGGGTCATAGATCACATGCATGGATGTAAATGTTGGGCCCCATACTCACCCCTTAGCCTCTCCCAGCAAGTCAGCCATAGAAAACCACAAAGAAATGTCTAGCAAAGGCCCACGAATAGGGACAATGATGGCATATTCCTCTTACAGACTTACACAGTGATATCACAGCAGGTCTTGCAGTTGCATGAAGTCTCTGAAGGGTAGGAAGTCTGAAACACAAATGTCTGCCATTACATTCTAACCTGCAGTCTTTAGTGATATGTGAGTATTCTCCAAGACAGATACAACACTATGCTATCTGGAACCAAAAAGTAAAGCCAACATCTGCACAGTCTGTGCAAATGAGTACAGTTGACAGGTATGCCCCCCCAACACACCCGTGTCCCCATATAAATGCAGTAACATGCATGTTTGTATGGTAATAGCAGCAGATCACACATTTCCAGGGCTGTCCCAATCAACTTGATAACCTGTTGCATATCCACAACATGTAGGGGTCAATGAGCTATGTATATGTGTGGCTAATCCTGTCAGGAGGTGGGCAGCACTTACTCTTGGCTGTTGTGGCTTAGTGGCCTAGGTACAGTACTGTGGTTGACAGGGTCCATGTGCCAAGGCTTTCTGTGTCAACTATTTTGCATGCAGCTATACCTATGGTAGGAGTTGTACACACTGTCCAGAAGTCAATATCTGTCACTGTAGGAAAGCTGGACAAGTCAGGGATAGGGGGACACACATACGGACAGTACACAGCATGGAGTAACTTACACAGTGCCTATTAGGGCAGCAGGTACCTGAAACTCATTGTACTGCCAGGTGTTAAATAGCTGCCACCTTTACTGTGTCAGCACAGACAACAAGGCACTGGCTACCATCAATACCCCTGGAATGGCAGGCTGTCACAGAAGGATCACAAATATACCTCATATATCTCTTCTGTTTGTCCTCACATTGCATTTGCCTGCTAAACTATGTGCCAAACAAGAAAAGTTCATGTCAAAACAAAAATGGCAGAGAGTAGAGAAGCAGACATCATACCCATAAGAAAAAGCAAGCTTATACCAAACCTGTCTCCCAGCTGTCTATGTTTAGCACAGCATTAACACGCTGTCCCCATGTGTGGGCCTGGGTCTGACTGTCATATATGGACCTGTCTAGATGTCACTCTGTGACAGGTTGACAGCTAGGGCCAACATGTAGCCTCATAATAGCATAGCAACACAAACCATCTGAAGTATTATCATTATGGATCATCATGGGCACAAACCGTCTGAGGTATTATCATTATGGATCATCATGGATTATCATGGACACAAACCGTCTGAGGTATTATCATTATGGATCATCATGGATTATCCTGGACCTTATTAACAGGGACATTGGCAAACTCCAAATACTTGACCCCACACAGTCTGCCTTTCTCAAGGGGAGGTATGTCAGTGATCTCTGGATGACTTCTCTGAGACAGCCAACAATGGCATGGATGATGGAAAGATGGTGCGCTCTGGCCACCTTGACTCAGTCAAAGCCTTATGCACCATTCCTCACTTTGCCATAGTACATGAACTCTGTCAACTAGGCAGCAATCCATATGTTACCAGATGGGTAGCAAACTGGTTCATTGATAGAACCCACATAATCATAATAGGGGTAGCCAAGTCAAGCAGTACACCTGTAATGAGTGGCATACCCCAGGGATCAGTCTGGGGGCCTCTGGTAAATCAGATATACTTCCCTGAGATGCAGGCCAAAAACACTGGGCTATGGCTGACAAAGTTGGCAGATGACTGCAAGCTGGGAACAGTCATCAATACCCAAAGTGATGTGGAAGCCCTACAACAGGATCTCACTAAAACAAATGACTGCCACCATAAACATGGCATCAAGCTGAATGCCTGCAGATGCCTCATCATCCCCTTTGGGGAGACTGATGTCCCCACATATTATCACATTAACAACAATGTCCTACATACACAATCAGTGCTTAGGCATTTGGCCACCCAGGTTGATAGTTGAAGTCTGAGCACCATGTTGCTTCTGTTGTACAGAAAGCATCATAGAGGGGCCAACACAAAAGTAAGGGTGTCTCAGACATTGATAAAGAGGTCATAAGATCCATGTATTCTATCTTTATAAGGCCAATTATTTTGTACAATGCCCCCTTCGGCATGTAACTCACAAAGCACATGTAGCAGCTGGAGAGACCACAGACGTCCCTCACTGGGAGATTCCAGGACCACAAACACCTACCCTACAAAGATAGGCTAACAGCACTGTTCCTCTACTCAGTTCCATACAGACTCCTCAGAGGTGACCTCTGTCTGGCATACAAAGCAATAGAGTCCCTGCCTTAATGGGAGTGTTGCACATCTGAAAGTTAAGGCCCACTCAATCAACATGTAGGCGCAGCATCAACTTGGTCTGTGATATCAATATGGCTTGTTGGTGTGACAGATACATGTCTCACATGCTCCCCCATCTGTGGAATACACACCCTATCCACATCAAGCCTAGTGCATCAATACCCCTTGCAAAGTGCTCCCTGTATAAGTGCATGGGAAACAGAAAATACAGTCCTGTGATTCCACCTGTGTCCTTGCTGTACAGGAGCTCTGGGTGCTGACATGTCTTAACATAGGCTACACTCTCATCTGTGAAGGTTATAAGGGCATCAGGCCAATAGCCTAGTAACCTCATATCAACCTATGAACCTATAAACAAATGTCTGTCAGTGGTTCATCACATTACTCAGTACTACTCTGCCACTGACATACCAGGAAAGCACAGTGCTATGTGGAATATATCACACATATAATGGACATCTCTGTTCAGTAGACTGCACTCTGTACCCACACTCATACCTCTCAACCTCTTGGAGCAAGAAAACTGAACAAGGTCATAATTAAAAGTGGAACAAAGGCCCAAAAATGGGGATAATATTTAAATATTGCTCTCACAAACTTAGAAAGTTGATGGAATAACAGGTTTTTGCATTAGCATGAATTTACTGAAGGTTATGAAGCCTGAAACTCAAATGTTATGTCATTATTTTCTAACTGCAATCTTTAATTATTTGCCACTAACTTGCCAGAAAACCACAATTTTATGAAAAATTGACCAAAATTATGAGACAAACATCTGGACATTCTGCAAAAACTGTACGGTTGAGAGGTATGAGTCAGACCAGGATATGACTTTTCAGTTAAGAAGAATAACACACAAGCAGGTGATCCCCAGCCAGTATATCACTGAGGTTTTGGCCTGTTTACACAGCTTCATCAGCCAATCGGCTGTAGCCACACTGCTCAATGGTCTGTACTGGGGAAGAATGTTTATAGTTTGGCTCATAATTATGGTCTGTGCATCATACATCTCGTATATCTCAAGTAAATCACTGTGATGATCTGAGGATTTCTGTCAGTAAGTAATGACACACTACATTTCATTGTCTGCTAAAACAAACCATGTTACACTAGCAACCTCCCTCATTAATAAGGGCAATATTTACAGTATCTCCCTATGTTTGGGCCATTGTCCCCCCATTTGGTAGACTAGCTCCAGATTCCTTGCAATAACAGGTTGAGAGGTATGGCTGTAGCACTCAGAACACTGGACCAGAGTACTACTAACTCTGGAATGGAGTCTAACTCTTACTATAGAAGGTCATACTGGGCATGGTCCTACACTTAGAGAATTACAGCCCATGTCTAAACCCACATCGGACTATATAACTGTATTGCTCATAGATGTCTTTGCATACAGACAGCTATGTACACGTTAACTAACTCTACCCACACCCAGCAGACAGGACAGGATTACCCTCAGCTAGCTGTAGGTGGCCCATGTGTGACATATCTGCATCTGTTGTGTGTGATACACAGACATATATATGGGCAACATATAACAATATTGTAAGCATACACACACACATAGACATGGGGAAGAGAGAGACAGATAGTGATAGAGAAAGAGTGAGAGAGAGAGCGAGAGAGAGACACGCAGTGAGACACACACAGAGTGAGTCATAGACAGGAATACCCTTAAAGGCATAAAGTGATGTCCTGATGCAGACAGTTGCATAGCAGTTGTAACCAGTCACATGTGCCAGCATGAAGGTTAGCTCCATTGTGTAATAGTACTGATTTAGGGGTTGAAATATGACATCACATGCCTTTATGTGTGTGTGTGTGTGTGTGTGTGTGTGTGTGTGTGTGTGTGTGTGTGTGTGTGTGTGTGTGTGTGTGTGTTTGTAGGTTAAAGTATTATGAGGCCTTTCTCACCCAGTACACTTCCCATTGCTCTACTTTATAAGATCTGCTGATGTCATTCATCTTGCAGTTACCTTTGGACACTTGTCTACCTTATAAGCTCTGTGGTGTGTGCGGTAACTGCGTAACACTATAGTACAAATAATTAGATATGCAGGGGTTCTAATCTCAGTCCTGGCAAATTTAAGTGTGTGTGTGTGTGTGTGTGTGTGTGTGTGTGTGTGTGTGTGTGTGTGTGTGTGTGTGTGTGTGTGTGTGTGTTTGTAGGTTAAAGAGTTTTAGGCCATTCCCACCCAGTATACTTCCCATTACTCTACTTTAGCAGTCTTGTTGATGTCAGTCACCTTAGAAGAATCTTTGGACAACCATCAGCCTATAAGCTCTGTGGCACATGCAATAACTATGTAACAGTATAGAACAAATAAGTAAATAGGCAGAGGTTCTAATCTCAGTTATGGCAAATGTGTGTGTGTGTGTATGTGTGTGTGTGTGTGTGTGTGTGTGTGTGTGTGTGTGTGTGTGTGTGTGTGTGTGTGTGTGTGTGTGTGTGTGTGTGTGTGTGTGTATGTGTGTGTGTGTGTGTGTGTGTGTGTGTATAAATGTTTGTAAGTGTATATGTTTGTAGGTTAATGTATTTTGAGGCCTTTCCCACCCAGTACACTTCCCATTGCTCTACCTTACAAGGGCTGCCAATGTTATTCACCCTATAAGTACCTTTGGACAACCCTCAGCCCTATAAGTTCCATGGTATGTGCAATAACTATGTAACAGTGTAGAACAAATAACTAGATAGGCAGGGGTTCTAATCTTAGTTCTGGAAAATGTGTATGTTTGTAGTTTAAAGTATTATGAGTCCTCTGCCACCCAGTACACTTCCGTTGCCATTCTTTACAAGGGCTGTTAATGTTATTCACCTTAGAAGTACCTTGGAACACTCTTCATCTCTTTATGATCCATGGTGCATGCGATAACTGCATAACACTGTAGTAAAAAAAAAACTAGATAGGTAGGGATTATAAACTCAATACTGGCAACAGTGTGTGTGTGTGTGTGTGTGTGTGTGTGTGTACCAGCATACCTCTCAACCACTCAGAGAAAGACATCTAGTTAAAGCCATATGGAAAGCTGGGGAAAACATCAAACATTGAGCACACCCTTCACATATTGCTGTGACACACATGGGAAATAGATAGCAGAACAGGTCATGCATTTGAATGCACCTTCCAAAGGGTATGTGTTGCTGCATGACAATATTTGTCATTAATCTGCAATGTCAGTCTGTCGTGATTTTCCAAAACATTGGCCAGAAAACCACAAGTTTATGACAGATGGACAGAAATTATGTGCCAGACATCAGGACAATCTGCAGACCTATGCAGAGGTTAGAGGTATGTCCACCATCTGTACCCATGCCTTTCAAGCTCTTAGAGCAAGAAATGTTTACAAAGCCATAAGTAATGGGGTGACAAAGGCCACATAAGGACACTTTTCAAATATTGATTAATAACAGGCTTTGCATTAGCATAGATAGTCTGCAAGGTATGAAGTTTCCAACTCATAATGTCTTGTCATTATTTTTTTATATCAAACCACAATGATCTGGCAACAATCTGGCAGAAAAACACAGGTTTATGAGAAAATGAACCAACAATATTAGGCATGAATCTGGGTATTCTGTGGAAATCTGTACAGTTGAGAGGTATGTCTGTACCACCTTTCGGATTGCAGTCCATGTTTGACAAGGTGTAACCTGTGACCACAACTGAAATAGTGAAAAGAGGTCCCTGAAGTGTAGGCCAAGAAACTTGTCATACAGTTATGTACTGTTAGCATAGAGCGGGTATTGCACATCAGAAGCACCTTAAAATTTTGAGAAATTCTGTTGTCACCCAATGAAGGTGTCATAATAGCAAACCAGAGGAAGTTCTGTGTGTTGCACTTGTGGGCATGCTATGTCCTGCCAACTGTCACATTACTGTACGTTGTACCCCATACTCCACATCTGATAATGTCACACACGCACTGTGTGTTACCTATGTGTGTGCAATATGTAGACATGTGAAGGTCCAGTGACTACCTGGAGCCCACAAGATTGATGAATTTGTTGGGGTAAAGTAATGACTAGGCTTGTGAGGGACCTAGTGCCAGTACTCAAGTAAAATCCTCTTTATGTATGAGCCTGTGGTACTACAGAACATCCAGGTGACATGTATGAAGGCTAGCTGGTTGTGTCAAGGGGTATGTATGCAAGGTCACAGTGTCTGTCCCCAGTGTCCCTCACACACTGTTGCATGCATACACACCTGGTAAACATGTACATATACAGCTGTACCTTGGCTATTAAAAGGTCACTGTGTCTCCACTCTGCCATACTCATAATTGGTAATGTCAGCAGGTCCACAGCCTGCAGACACACAGACACATGGACCACAAACAGAATGCAGTATGTGAGATTGCAGTCCTTCAGCCATACTAACAGCAGTAATGCATCATGGCTAAAAAGGTACATACACTTCAATGTGTACCCATAACAATTGCCAGCAGACAGCACCTTACACAGCATTACATTACTACACTGTACTATATTTACCCTGTGCATCAGACCCATATTAGCATGTCCCTGCATCAATGGTATGGATAACAGTGATGTGGCACAAGTATCATCACATGCACAGGGTGTGGTGTGGGTTTGCATGAGGCCTAGACTGGGCCATAAAGTTGACATCATGTGCATGTGTGTGTCTGGAGGTGTGACCTTCAACTGGGCGGTGCAGAGGAGCTTTGTGTGTGTGGTAATGACCTGCCTGTGATAGAGATGTGTGAGTGTTTGTATGCACACAATCAAGCCATGTGATTGCCCTACACAGGGGTATGTTGGGCAGCCGTGGACCGTACATGGCAGGATGTACAGTTCACCCTTTCTTGCCATGCACAAGGGAATTGGTTCTGCCAGGAGTCTCACTGGCACCACCAGGCCCAAGGCCAGATGTAGTACTACTCTCCAGTGGTGACTGCTGTCTGCTGGATTCGTGTCCCTGATGGGACTGGCCAGTACCATGTGCCCATGGCCTGCTCAGTTGTGGTGTGGACAGCACCCTCCCTTCAGTACGGCTGGTGGTACTGCCACTATGGGAGTGGGAATGTGTGGCTGCATGGCCACATTGACTCTCAATTGATCTTGTTGCTGACCTACATCCATGTGGCCAATGTCCTGCTCCCACTTCACGCTCAAGCACAGACATTACACGGGTGAGCAATGGCACTGTCTTACCCCACCGTCTGTCCACATCAGCATAATAATGTATGGCATCACCAAGGCCAGTCCACCAGACCAAGCAGTGTGCCAATCTGCTTAGGTTGGCTGAATGCTGCTTACAATTATACTTTTTAGCAATGTTTAAACCTGGTAAGCAGAGCTTTGCACTGCTAAGCATTGCTCAGTTTTCATTTCCAAACAATTAACATTTTGCACATTAATTAGTCCTTACTGACATATTATTAAGTGTACATATTTTACTTTACATGATGTCCCCCTATGTGCTTTGGTTACATTACTTTGAGTTGTGACTGTACTGTTTGGGGCACTTGTGTTTACATGGGGGATTTCACGTCATACATCCAGTGACACTATTTTATCATATCTCCTAAATGTATGCATTTTACTATCTTATCTGTTCCTGTCACTGTACTGCATTGAACACTTGTGTGTAACTGGAGCTTTTTTACTTGCGTCTCCACTGCAAATAGGCTTCTGGTCAGGCTGGACCACCACAGTTAACATATTTCAATTTATACAAAAGAAATACAAACATTTCCCTAACACATGTAAAAAGTTGAACGGCCAGGATTCGACCCTTGCCCCATATGTACAAGTTCCGGTGTCTTAACCATTCAGCCAGTGAGGATCTGCTGTTAAACTGCTATATATACTCTTTATTGTCATTTAAGCATAGCTGAGTACTGTGCTGTGCTGTGCCAAACCACTCAGCAATGCTTAACCTTTACAAATAAATGACAAAAATTATTTGATAAGACCATTTTAAATAGATATATCTCAGTATATAACTATCAGCACGTCAGTTGCAGGCCACATACTCTTCATGACAATCCATGGTAATGTAAAACATGTCATTCTATCAACTTTCTAAGTTTGTAAGAACAATATTTAGAAAGTGCCCATATTTTTGGTCCTTTCGCCCCACTTTTCATTAATGGCCTTGTCCAGATTTCTTGCTCTAACAGGTTGAAATGTATGACTGCACTTATATATATATATATATATATATATATATATATATATATATATATATATTTATGTATGTGTGTGTGTGTATGCACACAACAGCACTGCAAACTACACAGAGTTATTTTCCTAATGTTAGATGACCATAATGCATGATATATTTACAAAAGCATGAGTAAATCTTGCAGCTCATATGGTGTTATGGCACATTGCTGTGACTGTAGTATACAGGGTCCTGGGTTCAAAACCTGCCAGAGCTGATCATTTTGTTGCTATGCAGAACAGAGGCTGATTGAGACAGAATGATTATAGCAGTTTTAAGCAGTTGTAAGTGGGTTTGTGTGCTGCCAAACGATGCCAAGAGGTGCTTAGTCTGTTTGGCTTCAGTTAGTGCTGCTTATTCCCGCTTAAACCCATGCTAATTTCAAAAAAAAAGAAAAGAAAAATGGGTGATAGGAAAGTGGTGAAATTGGGGTAAGCAGGGGGTAAAACATTATGAAAAGCAGCTAGGGATGTGTAGGATGGGTGTAGGGAAGGACCATAGCTCTATATTTCTTCTGCAGCAACAGCTGTGAATGATGTGGAAAATTTGGAATTTACAGCCTCACACCCCACAGGAATGGGTGTTGGCAACATACATTTATAGAGTAATTTGAGGGTAGATTGATTTATGTCACTGTACACGGGGGCAAAATGTACAACTATGTATGGGGCAATGATTTTTTTCCGTGACAGATGCCCTTTTTTTAAGGTGAGAGTGTGATGTTGGGGGAAGGGCTGTAGGTATGTTTGGAAAGGTAGGTTGGGTAGGATAGGTTGCATTCACAGACAGACAAGACACATAAGACAGCAGACAGTGGTGGTATATGAACCATGAGTGGGGTAAACACCTTGGACGGGGAGGGTGGTTGGGAATCAGAGGCCCATGAGCCCTCAAATGGATATAGTGGGACTGAGATCCCCACCCATGGGCAGTCAACACTGCACCTTCATGGCCCTGAAGGTGGCTGTGCTAGGGGCTGGAGAACAGGAGCAGGCTACCCCTCGAGGTGCTCCAGTCTGCCCTTGATCTGGTGCAAGTGTACATCCAACTCTGAGCAGATGACACTCCACACCATATGCTGGAACTTCCAGCGGGTGACCGGTTCTTCTCCACGCCCGTGCCTGGGGGGGATTGGGCCCCATCCCCTGAGGCAGTTCCACCTGAGGTCAGTGGAGGGGGTAGTTCCAGGTTGGGCCCCAGTACATCTAGCCAGATGAGGCAGGACAGGTGGATCCACCAGGATTGGCCTTCCCAAACGTGCTATGGTAGTGAGGTTTTACAAAATGTATTGGTTAGTCATGAACAAAACATTTAAAAATTAGTTATAACAGCATGCATGAATGTTCCAATTAACCCAGAACAGTGGAATTCACACAATTGCATAGCAAATAGAACATATGCATATATGGAATAACAGTCAGAAATTTAACAGCATGCCAGTTAAATGTGTGGCAACAGGCCACCAACAATGGCATTTGAACAAGGTATGTTAATATGTTAACAATTAAATATATGAACAATAATAAAACACAATTCCCAACATTGAGAACAACATACCCATAGTATATGGATAATAATTATTGATGCACATGTGGGGTGGGAGGAGAGAAAAAAGTCCATTAACAACTGTATCAGCTTCTATTTTTCACTACAGTACTGCTCAATACTCTACAGGTCTGCCCTCACTTTACATCTACCTGTAGTCCATTGCTTCTGTAGCACATACATAACTGTTAAACTGTTAATCTGCAGTGGTATGGGGCAAAGTGTGAGTACTCTGGGTACATGACTGAAGGGGACTCGTAATGTCAAAGTTTCATATATGACTAACAATGTGTAGCCTGCACTGATGTGTGAGTGTGCTACTGGCATTCTTCAACTAGATTCATATTTGCATCCAAGGTTATTGGTAACAGTGTTCACTAGCCGTGACAGTGTGACACTTGAGAGACATGTATCGGGAAGAGTGCATGGTGTATGTACCTATCCAGCTGTCTTTTGCAGGCATGGGTTTGGACACTGGAACATTTGGACACAAAGAGTATTAGTATACCCATCATACAGCTACTACAATTGTTTCTTTACCTGTAAAACCTGTGGAGAAATATCTATTAATACTACTTGACTATTTGTATACATATTCAGGATTACTTGTCTGTAAATATTCAGACATCTTAGTGCCACTCCCTGGATTCAAATTGTGGTCTGTGTGTGCAAAACTGAATGACAAATCTATTTCTCAACACACTGAACTACTGGGGAACCACTGCCTACTGTTTGACTGATTTCTGCCTAATACTCACTTGGTTAGACAGTCTGACCTTGTAATCTAAGTGGAGTGTCACCAAAGACTGTAGTGACAGTTGAACATACATGTCTGACAGATACTTATTGTACTGTGTATTAATCCTTTGAAAGCAGGTGTACACATTTAACCCCTAGTAGATGTGAATATGTGTGATCTGTACAGAGTATAGCAGGGTTGCATACTGGACCTGTATACATTTGGACATCATATATTTGCAGTTGCCACCTATTACACTCTTATACTTGCCTGCATCAGCATACCCACATTCAGGTGTATATTGATCTTAAATTCAAAGGTTAACACAAGGCAATGCTGCAGGGGACACACTGTAATCCATTACACATTGCTAATCAAGGTTCAGATATTAGTGCAGGACATATTTCATATTTCATTTATATCTTGTTTTACACATTTCTTCAACAACAAACCAGATTAAACACAACAGTTTGTGGTATAAATCTTTGAATAGCATGACACAGTGCTTTCTTACACTTGATATTCTACACTCACTACTACTGCATATCCTGTAGATCAAGATTGGTCTGACAATTTTTATTTATTCAGTACACTCAGAATATACTATACCTACTGGCAGTAAACAATGTACTCTTTCTTATTTATTACACTATATACTGCAAGATAAATATGTACTCACCAGACTCTCATCGCAACCTCACCAATATGTCAGCATGGGCCTCAAGGTTACTAGCCCTCTCCTCTGCAGCTGTAGGGGAAAGAAGAAAACATTAAGCATACATGTCTATCACATACTGAGGCTAGATTTTGGTACTGATATGGGTGAGATACTTACTCACTACTGGGGCAGCCCCATCTCGAGCTTCTTGGATCCACTGGGGCCAAGAGCACCCCCTTCCTACGGTTTAGGTTGGAATAATGATGCCATACCTGCTCACCAGTTTGGGGGATTCTAGTAGCACTGGTGAGATCACATGCCAGATGGTCCCAGGTCTCTGCTTTGTACTGTGAGCCCTGGTACTGGCCCTGCAGCAATCTGTGGTCATGGCTTTTAACAAGGAGCCCAGCCATGACCATGGACTCCAAAATGACCCAGTGGTGCACCCAAAAGCATGCTCCCTCTCCAACGCCAGACATAGTTCCTGCAGAGATCAAACTATAACAGGTTCTGGCTATATTCCAGCCTGTGTGGTTTAGATAAGGCCATATTCCCAGCATTTGTCATCATCATTGAACCATTTTGAAAATGCTGAACACAACTCAGTGGTGCACAAACCCGCTATGCTGAGTTGAGCAGTGCTTAAAGGGGTAGATGCTGAACAGTGCTTATTGCTGTGCAAATCCACTCAGCTGGGCTGAAAAAGGCTTAGAATAGACTTCTAAAGAATTCTGAAACTGGCTAAGCAGAGCTGAGTGCTGCTAAGCATTGCACAGTTTTCAGGTCAAAAACAGTTTTGAATTGGACATTAATTATTCATTACTGACATATTATTAAGTGTATATATTTTACTTTACATGACATCCCCCTATGTGCTTTCATGACATTACCTTAGGGTGTGACTGTACTGTATGGGACACTTGTGTTTACATGGGGGTATCACAGCATATATCCACTGACACTTCAATTATGGACCAGCTACACTACCCTGGTTAACAAATATCAATTACTACATCATTTAAAAATAAAAAAGAATTTTAACAGTGCTTTCCCATGTAAAAATGAAGGGCCTGTCTTGGTACTAGAAACAAAAACTGCTACATGCAAAGCTGGAGCTCTAACTGCTACATTACCTCACTGTTGAAGATTTTAGCTATACATTTGTATTTAGCTCCTATAAGATGTTTAAGCAATGCTGAGCAAAGAGCCATGACACACAAACCCTCTCAGCTATGCTTAAACTTCACTTATAATGGAAAAAAATTAATGCAACCACTTTGATTACATATGATTCATATTTGGTAATGCACTACCTGTCATTCCATCAACTTTCTAAGTCTGTATGAGCAATATCAGGATTGACATCACTAAATAATGGCATATATTTGAGTTTCAGACTTCTAATCCTTCAGAAAATGCATGTTAAAACAAATCCTGTTACACTATCAAATTTCTAAGTTTATAAGAGCAGATGCACAAGCCAGTGCATTTCTTTGGGCCGGTCCCAAACCCGGATAAATGGGGAGGGTTGCGTCATAAAGGGCATCCGGCATAAAATTTTGCCAAATCATACATGCAGACAAAAGAACACATATACATACTGGATCAGTCGAGGCCAGGGTTAACAACGACCGCCACCAGTACTGTTGGCCAACAGGGTGCTGGGGGAAATTGGGCTACTGTTGACCGAAGGAGGAGAAGAGGCAGAAGGCATGGCCGAAGGCAGGTAAAGGCTAGTACTGTGATAGTTATTTTATTTATTTATTCCAGTTTGGTGACCGGGGAGGTCCACTGGGCTAAAAGCCCATTTTCAATGGAGGCCCGGGGAGAAAAGCTCCATAATACAATGTTACATGACATAATAATCACACAATTACAAAAAGATAAATTGATTTACATACAAATTAAACATTGGATGATTATAGAAACAGTCCAGGAGGATGATAGGCAAATTGCATAGGGATGGCAGAAATTGTTAGTTACATTAGCAATGTAAGACAAATATGGAAGATATGAAGGTTAGTCAGTTGAGAACGAAGAGGGGAGCTTGGCAGGTATAGAGTGAAGCGTGCAGTTACATTTTCGGTGAGTATGCAAGTAGGAGAGGAGTTTAGTTTTGAAAGAGAGTAGGTTGTCACAGGTCCTCAGTGTGGAGGGAAGGGCATTCCATTTTTTAGCAAGGGAAAAGGAGAGTAAAAGTAGACCGGCTGGGTGTTTAGGTTTATGAATAGAGATGAGGTTTTGGTTAGAAGATCTAAGGGGTCGGGGGGGGTGTAAGGTTGGAGGATATTGGATAGTGTGGGGCAGAGGGTGGATTGAAAGATTAATTTGTGGGCTGAGACAGTTTGGAGGTAGTCTAGTTGATTGGGGAGTTCAAGCCAATTTAGGGTTTATAGAGATGTGCAGTGATGAGAGCATGAAGTTGCCTTAGTGGCAAATTTGGAAATTTTATTGTAGCATACTTCCAGTTTAAAGGTTAAGGTAGAAGATAGATTTGTAAGCAGAGGGGCACCATATAGAAGAGATGGGGGGAGATATGAAGTGGCTAAGGTACATCGGGTAGAGTGGGAGAGGAATTGACTATTTCTGTACAATAGGCCGAGTTTTATATGGGTTTTCTTGATGTTAAGTTGGATATGGGTGTTGAATTTTAAGTGTTCATCGATTGTGACCCCTAGGAGCTTAGCAGAGGGAATGGTGTGAATGTTGGAGTTGTTAAGGCAAGAAATTTGAAATGAGTTTTTTTTCAGTGGTGGAGAATTTTGAGTGGGTGAAAAGAAGAATCTTAGTTTTGTTAGCATTAAGTGAGAGGTGATTTTGATGCATCTAATTTTCAGTGGTTGTGAAGGCGGTTTGAGTTAGAGATTGGAGTTCGTTAAGGCTGGGGCAGAGCAGATTAAAGTAGAGTCGTCTGCGTATTGGACAATTTTGGTATTGGGAATAGCTTTGTGGAAGCCATTAATGAAGATGTTAAATAGCAGTGGGCCAAGTATGGAGCCTTGGGGAACTCCTGTGGAGGTAGGAAGGAAGCTGGAGGAGGCTTGGCCCCATTTCATGGCTTGGGACCTGTCAGAGAGGTAGCTGGAGAACCAGGATAGGGTTTTAGGGGAGATGTTAAGGTTGGATAGGTGGTTTATTAGATGGGAGTGGGAGATGGTATAGAAAGCATTGGATAGATCTAAGAGAACAGATGAAACTAAGTTACCAGAGTCTCAAGCTGAATTGACAGAGTGTAAGAAGGAGAGAAAGGCTGTGTTAGTATTATGTCCAGGGCGGAAACTGTGTTGGGTAGGAGAGAGCAGCTGGTGTTTGATTATGAATTGCATATGTTGCAGGTGGATGCATTTTTCGAGGATTTTTGATATAGCTATGGGGCAGAATATAGAGAGGATAGCTATGGGGCAGAAGTTAGAGAAGTTACAAGTTTTGCCACCTTTGTGAAGTGGGAGAATAAAGGCAGAGCACCATATTTTGGGTACATAGTGAGGGTCGGAACTTTGAATGTTGGCAGTATGACTGGTATAGGGACAGAACTAGCTGATATGATGGACCAAAGGAAGGTTGATATATTGTGTGTGCAAGAGACCAGATGGAAGGAGAGCAAGGCTAGGTGTATCGGAGGTGGGTTCAAATTGTTTAATCATGGTGTGGATGGGAGGAGAAATGGTGCAGGCATTATCCTGAAGGAACAGTATGCTACTAGTGTTTTGGAGGTGAAAAGAGTGTCGGATATAGTGATGTTTATGAAGCTGGAAATTGACGGTGTAATGATGAATGTTGTTAGTGCATATGCTCCACAAGTTGGGTGTGCGATGGATGAGAAAGAAAAATTTTGGAGTGAGTTGGATGAAGTGGTGATGACTGTACCCAAGGGTGAGAGACTGGTGATTGGAGCAGATTTCAATGGGCATGTTGGTGAAAGGAACAGAGGGGATGAGGAAGTGATGGGTAGGTATGGTGTTAAGCAAAGGAATGCAGAAGGTCAGATGGTAGTGGATTTTGCGAAAAGGGGGGACATGGCTGTGTGGAATACGTATTTTAACAAGAGGGAGGAGCATAGGGTGACATACAAGAGTGGAGTAAGATGCACACAGGTGGATTATATCTTATTTAGAAGGGCCAGTCTGAAGGAGATTGGAGACTGTAAAATGGTGGCAGGGGAAAGTGTAGTTAGGCAGCATAGGATGGTAGTTTGTAGGATGACATTGGTGATCAAGAAGAGGAGGATGAGTGTGAGGGCAGCACCAAGGATCAAATGGTGGAAATTGAAAAATGGTAATAGTGAGGTGATGTTCAGGGAAGAGTTAAGACAGGCACTGGGTGGCAGTGAAGAGTTACTGAATAGCTGGATAACTACAGCAGAGTTAGTAAGAGAGATTGCTAGAAAGGTGCTTGGTGTGACATCTGGAAAGAGGAAGGAGGACAAGGAGACCTGGTGGTGGAATGAAGAAGTACAGGAGAGTATACAGAGAAATAGGTTGGGGAAGAAGAAATGGGATTGTCAGAGAGATGAAAAAAGTAGACAAGAGTTTAAGGAGATGAGGTGCATGGCAAAGAGAGAGGTGGCAAAGGGTAAGGGTAAGGCATATGACGAGTTGTATAAAAGGTTAGACACTAAGGAGGGAGAAAAGGACCTGTACCGATTGGCTAGACAGAGGTCCTGAGCTAGTAAAGATGTGCAGCAGGTAAGGGTGATAAAGGATAATGAGGGAAGCATACTCATAAGTGAGGAGAGTGTGTTGATCAGATGGAAAGAGCACTTTGAGGGGCTGATGACTGAAGAGAATGAGAGGGAGAGAAGGTTGGATGATGTGCGGATAGTGAATAGTGAAGTGCAGTGGATTAGCAAGGAGGAAGTAAGGATAGCTATGAAGAGTTCGAAGAATGGAAAGGCTGTTGGTCCAGATGACATACCTGTGGAAGCATGGAGGTGTTAGGTGAAATGGCAGTGGAATTTTTAACTAGATTGTTTAATGAAATCTTGGAAAGTGAGAGGATGCCTGAGGAATGGAGAGAAAGTGTTTTGGTACCGATTTTTAAGAATAAGGGTGATGTGCAGAGCTGTAGTAACTAAAGAGGGATTCAATTGATCAGTCACAGCATGAAGTTATGGGAAAGAGTAGTGGAAGGTAGGTTAAGAAGGGAGGTGATGATTAGTGATCAGCAGTATGGTTTCATGCCAGGAAAGAGCACGACAGATGTGATGTTTGCTTTGAGAGTGTTGATGGAGAAGTACAGAGAATGTCAGAAGGAGTTGCATTGTGTCTTTGTGGATTTAGAGAAAGCATATGACAGGGTGCCTAGGGAGGAGTTGTGGTATTGTATGAGGAAGTCGGGAATGTCAGAGAAGTATGTAAGAGTGGTACAGGATATGTACGAGGGTAGTGTGACAGCGGTGAGGTCTGCGGTGGGAGGGACGGATGCATTTAAGGTGGAGATGGGATTACATCAAGGTTCAGCTCTGAGCCTTTTCTTGTTTGTAATGGTGATGGACAGGTTGACAGACGAGATCAGACAGGAGTCCCCGTGGACTATGATGTTTGCAGATGACATTGTGATCTGTAGTGACAGTAGGGAACAGGTGGAGGAGACCCTAGAGAGGTGGAGATATGCTCTAGAGAGAAGAGGAATGAAGGTCAGCAGGACTAAGACAGAATATATGTGTGTGAATGAGAGGGAGAATAGATGAATGGTGAGGATGCAGGGAGTAGAGGTGGTGAAGGTGGATGAGTTTAAATATTTGGGATCAACAGTTCAGAGTAATGGTGAGTGTGGAAGAGAGGTGAAGAAAAGAGTACAGGCAGGATGGAGTGGGTGGAGAAGAGTGTCAGGAGTGATTTGTGACAGACGAGTACCAGTAAGAGTGAAAGGGAAGGTCTACAAGAGGGTAGTGAGACCAGCTATGTTATATGGGTTGGAGACAGTGGCACTGACAAAAAGGCAGGAGTCAGAGCTTGATGTGGCAGAGTTGAAGATGTTAAGATTCGCACTGGGTGTGACGAGGGTGGACAGGATTAGGAATAAGTATATTAGAGGGTCGGCCCAGGTCGGAAGGTTTGGAGACAAAGCCAGAGAGGCAAGATTACGTTGGTTTGGACATGCGCTGAGGAGGGATGCAGAGTATATTGGGAAAAAGATGCTAAGGATGAAGCTACCAGGTAACAGGAAAAGAGGAAGGCCTAAGATGAGGTTTATGGATGTGGTGAGAGAGGACATGCAGGTGGTTGGTGTGACAGAGCAAGATGCAGAGGACAGGAAGAAATGGAAACAGTTGATCTGCTGTGGCGACCCCTAATGGGAGCAGCCGAAAGAAGAAGAAGATAAGAGCAGTACTTAAAATATGTCCCTATTTTTAGATCTTTGTCCCCCCATTTTGTTGGCTTTGTCATGATTTTGGGCACTAAGAGATTGACAAGTATGGCTGTGTGTCCAAGGACACAATTGTACTGTAAAGTGTACGGCACTTTGACAGTACCTGTTACACACCCCCTGCATTTATTTCAGTCCTAATACCGAGTTCAGTGTTCACGGACACTGTTTTACTGTTGTCAGTTCTTTTCAGTGTCTGCAGACACTGAAAGCATTTAAAAAGGGCTGTATGGCACTTTGACAGTGAAGGGAGTGTGTTGGATCTCTGGGCACTACTGCAACATGCCCCCTGCACTCATTCAGTTTTCATGTCCACAGATCCATCTCAGTAGCGTGCCTTCATTAATATGAAAGGCATGGTGCTGAGAAGAGGATGCAGACGTGAACACCATTCACTCATGTAGGAATAACACTATTCCTGCACTGAGTTTAATGAATCCGGGGGAATGTTTTTCATAATAACTAAGCTACCCCCCCCTTATCTGGTTTCATGACTTTTATATCTTTCATATGCGGTTTCATGACTTTTGTATCTTTCATCCTTAAACTTTGCAAGAGCTGCTTTTCTTCCTTGGTGATATTTTGGTGATATTTTCTTTACAAATAATATCACTTTTACCTAGGTTATTTCTTAGATCTATTTCACAAAGTTTTTAATAGAGTTGTATCACTGAATGTAGGGGGAGGGTTTGGTTGAAAGTACTAGATAGCCTTAGAGTGGACAAAATAGGTGTCAGTTCATTAAACATTGTACTACAATTAAGTTTCCTAGTATACTGTTTTAGTTTAATAAGGGCATTAGCTATATTAGCTCTTTTAAATAGTACAAAAGTCTTACCTTTATCTAATAAGTCCACCACTTTAGTGTCCATATCAAACGAAGAATAATTGTAGACTTTAAAGTCCCCATTCTTGGTCTGTGATGATGTTACGACAGGGTCTTTGAAAACGTTTTTCACAGTCTTCCATATTTCCATCATCCACTAGTGATGATAGTAAGTTCTCCCCTGGGGTATGTTTGTGCTGTGTTCCTGCCCTTCAACTGATTCCTCCGTGGAGGCTGGGGTGTAGGTGGGGGTGTATTCTGTACCCCCATTGGTTGTTCCCATTTCTTTCTTTTATCCTTTTGGATCTCTGTAAAGGGGGAAGTTCAGGTTGCTGTTGAGAAAAGGGGTTGTCTGTCATCACTTTCATCCTGGACAGCAGTAAAATTCATATCCACATTGTACTGCATTTGCTGATTATGTCCCTCTCTGTGGAATGAATTATTACCGCAGGTTTGAGAAATAGGTGGGTTAGAACAGAGTGCCTTTAATGTATTCATTTGTGTGCCTTTCTATTTTTTCCACTTTCTGTTTGTTATACTGGAAAGCTGCACACCAGTGCTGAAAAACATTATGGCATGCTCAAATTTATAACTTTGATAATTCAACTCATGAGTAATAAGACTGTCCTCTGTATTTGTTTCTGCAACAAGCTGGTCAATTAGTTTTGAATTTTGCTTTACTAAAACTTCCATGTATTCACAACCGTGTTTGTTGTACATAGTTAACAGTTCTTTGTGCAAAACTGACAGGGGGAGTTCAATAAAGCCTACATGATCATTTTTGTGCATCATGCCATGAAGAGTTTTAGATTCAGTAACATCAGTGTAGCAGTGCACACTCACGTGCTAACATGGAAACTTCCATGGCATGTAAATTACAGCATAAGTAGCTGAACTGTATGCTAATGAAGCAAAAACGCATGGTGGAGAGATTCAACAAGCTGTAAAGTAACCGTGTAGACTCCGTGCTCATGTTGGCCATGTATTCAAATGTTTTCAGAATACAGCCATGCAAAAGAGTTTACACAGCAACAAGAGCAAGTAAATGTCCATACATTTGGACAGAACAGACCCTAATATGTAACCCCATACACATGATGACATTATTGGTACATTAATGAAGTAAATAGTGGTGGATTTGTACAGAAAGTACCTTGACATGTGACAGCAGACACTTATTTTACTTATATGTGTCCATTAGTAAGGACTTCTCTCTTATTCCTCTAGTTGGATTCTAGAAAATTATATTAACAATAGCAACAATTCCTTTTTAATTGCCATGACATAAATGCAGATTTGCACCTCCACCACCAAATAAACAAACTAATGTAGACAGCAAAGAGTGTAAACTCCATGAATCATAGAAACAAAACCTGCATTCCTTTATGCAGGTATATACCTCAGTAATACCCTCCCTTGACTGTACAAAATTGGGCACCCCTTCAGTTTCTCTGCATATACTGTTATCAGCCATGTAGATTCAGGGCTGTCAGCATGGAGAAGATGCAAAACTCATTAGAATTGCTGAATCCCAAAAACTTGCAACCATATAAGGATTTTCACTTCATGTAGGCACTTCCACAGTGTTCATGTTGAATGCATGGCAACGGTGAATGATGACATCAGGGGTGTGTCAGGAGTTGTACATGTAGGTCTGTGAAGTGTAAAGGTGCATGTAAGCAGTACATAATCCACAAGTTTTGTGTCATCCTCTCTATTGTTTGTAAAAAGTATCATATCTGTCCTCATTTAATTAAATTTTATTTTTTAATTTTCGTCCTTGTTTGTGAGATGCAGCACTTAGTGCAACCATGGGTAATGCAGTAATGAATAGCAGGTTTCTCTGTGCTTGTCAGATAACTATTCATGTGGGAGCATGTGTATGTGTAGGGATAGAATGCAGAAGGGTTCGACTACAGGGTCTGTAACTTTCCTTCCACAGTCTGAGCTGCATGTTTGCGTGATATCACGGGCACAAACAAAAGTAATAAGATCCCCTGTGTGCACCTTATTTCAGCATCGGTGCACACAGTGGCATGTAGGTGCATATTGTGAACTAATGGGCACCAATGGAGTTGATATAGTCAGTGAAGTAGCAGATGGTATCCTTAGGTGCTAATTACAGAATAAGCAGGTGATTTTCAGTATGGTGGAGCTATAAAACAAGCTATAAAACATCCATGTAGCCTCCATTCTGTTTTTTTCCTGCATACTTTTTCCAATGATTACTTGGTATATTCAAGTAACCATCCCCCGTATATTAAACGTAGCATTGTTAAGGGGCAAATGGTAAGAGTAGTGAGGATGTGTTCTAAGAAGGAATATGTAGAAGAGGAAACTAAAGTAGTGTTGGACATGTTCCTCAATAGATGATACCCTCTTGTTTTTCTGGAAGGTATCAGAAACCAAGTTATGGGTGAATGGAACCATAGATACCAAGCCTTGCTGGGTTCTAGTGAGAGAGTGGAGTTCACAGTTTATAATGCTGAAAAAGATTTTACCCAAGCTATGGTTTTAACCTACGGTGAAACATCAGAAGAAATTAAAAAGATAATTAAGAACAATTGGGCTATTTTTAAGGGGAACAAGGATGTTTTAGCCCTAATTGGCCCAGAACCTCTTTTTACCTACAGAGTCCATAAAAATTTGAAAAATATTTTGGAACACGTTCCATCAGGTAGAAGGAGAAGGGAGGGTACCCACAGATGTGGGGCGTGTGAATACTGCAAATATATTTTGGAGAATCCCAAGGTAAAGCTAGGCCCTTTTGGTTTTGAGGTAACCTTTGTTACAGGTTCTTGTAATACAACAGGTATTGTCTATTTAGCTCTGTGTAATGTATGCCAATGTTTTTACATTGGAAAAATAGAGAGAAGATTAAGCCGTAGAATTTACAAACACTGTTACAGTATTTCTAGAATGGATGGAAAAAATGCTTTATACAAACATATCAAAATCAACCCCACCCATAGGTTTAAATTTGGTATTTTAGAAATAGTGAATAAAGATTTTAGAGGGGGGGGATTGGACCAACAAGTTACTTAGGGCTGAAACTAGATGGCAACTTAAGGTTAATGCCTGTGAGTTTCCTGGCATCAGTGAGGCCATCAGTATTAAACCAGAGCTCCGATTTAGAGCTAACAAAATAAAGTAAATTTTATATGTTTCTATATATAAATAACACTGGTTTGTTTTAATTGTTTTACATTACTGGGTTACTGTCTTTTTAAATGTTTAGTGCCAATTGGATTGATTAACTAATTTGGGGTATATAAGGAATGTCTGGTTAATTTGAAATTGTTATGAAGAAGTCATTCTGACGAAAGCGCTTGACCTGTGTGGATTTTACAACAAGATCTGTATGGATTTTACAATAAAGTGTGGCAATTATTTGGCTTGTGTGGATTCTATCTTCTACCTTTCACTTCAGTGTGGTTAGGTGGTATTTCGTGTTTATTTGTGGACTAGTTATTGGCTTGGAAGTGGCTGTTTTTTTATTTTATATTCCATATAGTGTTATTTTTACTGAAGTTAGCAATGCGGCTCACATTTGCGCACCACTTACCTATGCACAGACAGGTGTAACTTGCATGTGTGTACACTTTGTTAACCATAGCACAAATCCGCTGATCACTGTGCTATGGAACTGTATATATGATGCTTTATTATTGGTGTTTATTGTCCATTTCCTTTGTATGACATAAAACTCCATGTGGAAACATTGAAAATTCAGGGCATATTCTAAGTACAGTATATATCATATACTCACAATACAGTACATATATGTGTTGTCCTCCCCCAGAGCAGTACAACCCTGGGGACTCAGTATTTGTTACACACATATATCAACCACACTACAAACTCCAATACATAATTTTGTGTACTCCCTCATGGGCAGGGCCAGTCTGTTATGCTGACAATGTTGCTCTGCTAAACTCAAACATCCGACTATACTAAATAAGGGTTCTTGTGTTTTTACACTTTTACACAGCTAGACTTCTACACACATAGGACACACTCTACAGTTAGGCTACTGGCCTCATATGAACCTATGAATCTATGTGCCTATGCAGGCCTCCAACCTGTTCTCCCCCAAATGGTCTGCTGCTGATGTCATCTACCATAAGTTCACCTGCAGCCATGTAAAAGTCAGACTTGTACCATGGTGCTTGCATAAAGTACTGAGTTCTGTAGTCTGTGCATTTAGTAAGTTAGACATTCTGTTCTCACTGCAGTCAACTTTGTGTCTATGTGTCCAGCCAGAGGAGCAAGTATATTTCCTGCAGTTACCACCCCAATCTCATAAATTGACAGTATTTGATACTTGCAGCTGTCTATACATCCATTTCAGGCAGGCCTCCCACCTTCTTCTCTCCAACATGCTCTGCTGATGTCATCCACTATAAGTTGACCTGCAGCAATGTAAAAGTCAGAATTGTCCTGTGGGAGCTTAAGTAGAGTACTGTGTTGTATAGTATGAGTGCTTCGGTAGGTGTTCTGTTCCCACTGCAGTCAACTGTGTGTCTCTACTCAGCAGAGAGATGTGCTATTCTATGGTTATCTCTCCAATGGCGTGGCTTATCATTACTTTGATATCTGCACCTGCCTACACATCTATTTCAGGCAGACCTCCCACTTTCTTCTCTCCAAAATGCACTGCTGATATAATCCACTGTAAGCTGACCTGCAGGAATGTTATGTTCAGACTTGTGCCATGGTGCTTGCTTAGAGTACTGTGGTCTATAGTCTGTGTACTTAGATTTGTAGGAGTTCTGTCCTCACTGATGTCAGTTGGGTGTGTGTGTATTTCTACTCAGCAGAATAGACATGCTATCCTACAGTTACTTCTCCAGTGGCATGGCTTGCTAGTCTTTTGATACTTGCACATGCCTAAACATCCATTTCATGCAGCACTTCCAAACTCATCTCCCGCATGGCCTGCTGATGTCATCAACTATAAGATCACCTGCAGACAGTAAACATCAGACTTGTGCCATGGCTGTGGAGTATAGTTCTGTAGTCTGTCTACTTAGATAAGTAGGGGTTCTATTCTCACTGCAGCCAATTAGGTGTCTGTGAGTGAGCTGTTACTTGACATTACAAAAAGCTTTTTACACCAGCATGTGAGACACATTACCATATGCTCAACAGATAATGCTGATGTAATCAGCTATATCAGATTATTGCATATCCAGCCATCCCACCAGGGCAGGATCAATTACTGGTCTGGAGCCCAGGCAGATGTCACCTTATGTTCATAGAAGGTTACTAGGCTATTGGCCATAGAACCTTTATAAGCCTAGCCATGTTATACCATTGTTCCCTTATTGACCAAGTTGCATGGTCTATATTTGCAGCACAAGTGTATGATCAGCAATGAGTGCCCTTATCCAAGAGGGACATGGATGACTCACCCAGGGTAAATTTATTGTCTCGCATCCAGTTGTCTAAATTATGCTTAAATAGGGTAATTGAGGAGCTATGTTTTACATTAACTGTGTGTTTGTTCCAGAGGGTTGGTCTCTGGGAGACATATCTGTCTCTCCAGCATGTCCAGATAATGTCAAAGGCTAGATTAAGATCCCTAGAGTAACTGAAACATATCCCATGTGACTTGTGGATGTACAGAATTTCCATTAGGGCAGGGTTTGAGACTGCTCTGTAGGCCAGGCACAAGTGGTCTCTCAGCAGCCTATAACATACAGAGTACAGTGACAGAGCCTTCAGTCTGTCTGTGGAGGCCATATGTTGCAGGCCCTGAATTTTCTTGGTGAGAGACCTTTGAGGTTTCTCCAGCTGTTGCAGATGTCTGGTGAGGTACATACAGAATGAGCATTGTACTATATAACTGGCCTGATGAGGGATGAGTACAGGGGAGTTATAAGATTCTTAGCTGTGGATGTGATGCCCTTACTTATGAGATGTGCAACATAGAAGGCCTTCCCTACAACAGTGGACTCATGATGATCAAAGTTAAAGTTGCTATCAACCTGTGTTCCCAAATCTCTCCCCACAGGGTATCAGCTAAGGGGGTACTGTTAATATTATAATGTGTAGGGCATCCCACTTTACCAGATGGGATAACATATTGTTTTAAGTTTATTTTGAATCTGTGGCTTTGACACCAATTATTTGTCTGTGTAAGTCCTTTTTATAGTATGTCAACATCATGTCAACATCATAAAGGACTCAATGATTGCACCCAGTTTGCAGTCTTCGGTGAACATGGTAAGCCACATTCCAAATAGTAGGTGGCCTAGCACAGATCCTTGTGGTACACCAGTGGTAACTGGTCTGCTTTTAGAGGTGGAATCCCCAACTTTGACTGTATGTGTTCTCTTGGTAATTCAGTTAGCTACCCATCTAGTGACATATGGGTTAATTCACAGTTTTGTCATTTCTCCAAGTCTTTTGGCCCCATTCCTAAGTCAAGGTATAATTAAAGTTCATGAAATTAGTATTGTTTCAATCTTTGATGTTAGCCAGAAGTGCTCTTCGCAGCACCCGCAGTGTGTCCAGTAGTGACTCCTGCTGCAATTTGCATGGAGTTACATGTATCGGTAACATATCTAAGTACAACTGTAAGTTCCTTTTTATAAGACTCATTGCTCTTACTACTGCTAGAACTATCTAAGTATATTTCACATTTCTCTTGTTTTTGCCTGCAAATTCTGGTACTTTATGACTTTGTGTCTCTTTGTACGTAAGACACTGTAGTCACTGGGTGTGGTGATTTCAATAATCAATGCCACTTTGGTCTTCTTTTCATGGACTACTATATCTGGTTTTCTTGCATCTATTTTTTTGGACTGTTGGTAATGGATGATCTGCTATGATATAAACTTCATCATTTTCTATGATGCTGTGTGGCTTATATTTCCAGTGTTTCTTAGCCACTTCAGTATCATAATGTTTGCACAATCCCCAATGCAATAATCTTGCTACATTATTATGCTTTTCAGTGTACAGTCCTTCTGCCAGATGTGCAACTGTTTCCAATTTTGATTTATTTACAAAACCTACATTTGTCAGTTTCTCCCACATGTTCAATGGACTTTGTAAACCAATGTTTATGTACTCCACTATCTTGGGCCACCAACATTAACCTTTTGCATTTTGGTTTAAATTCACCTCTTCTTAACCATTCCTATGTTTGATCCTGATCAACATGAGGTTGTTTAAAGAGTTTTCTTTACTTGCAATTGTATTTATGTATTTATGCATTTTCCAAATTTCTTGCCTTCTCCTCTGATCAATCTCCTCATATTCTTTCTTTTGTTTTTTGGCACATTCAGTTGCTGCCTGATTTTTATCTACATCTGGTTTGATTTCCATTCTCACTTGACACCGATATGCTTTTGATAAAGTAAGCAGGGAAGTCATCTTAGATTTCTGCTTCTCAATATTTCAAAACTTTTACTTTGTTTGGGTCTTGTGAGGTCAGCAGATATATAGAGATGAGTGGCCTAGTGGGCTAATGCACTATGCTCTAATTGACAGGACTCCAGGTTCAAACCTTGGCACGTGTAATTATTTGGATGGTGCAGTAGTGCAACAGTAGTAGTGTCACCTCACAGCAAGAGGTTTTCTGGTTTGATTCTGAATTGGAGTACCTTCTGTGTGGAGTCTCCATGTCCTTCCTGCATTCATGTTGGTTTTCTCCAGGTACCCTGGTTCCCTCCCACATTACAAAAACATATGTCTAGAGTGTTTCTTCCTGGGTCTCCGCTGAAAGTTGGCTTTGTTCCAAGTCAGACTTTCTCAGTAAACAGATGTTAAATAAATAATGTAGGCAGTCTCTCGATTGCAGATCTATACATCTAATCAATTTTGAAGAGGCTCATACCTCCTTCAGAACAGGGAATATATAGTCTTGATATACACTAATTTTTATAAAGCATTTGATGAGCATGAAGCATCCTTCTTGTTTTCCTGTCCAACCGATCCAGCACCTTTTGGGGACAGTCAGTCACACCAAAACTGTAAGTTAGGACAGGAAGAGCAAATTGGTTTATTGCTTGGACTTTGCTCATAGATGTCAACACTGTTTTCATAATTAATTTTAGTGTTCTAAAATATTCCTTTCTAAGTTTTATTTAGATTTGTTAAAGTTTTATTGTTGATCCTCCATCAATTACCAAATATTTATACATTCCCTCTTGCACAAGTTCTTTTTTATCATATTCCTGTCCCAAACTGTGGTTTTATTGGTGCTGCAGCTTTTCGGCATTAAAGGTTTCTTTTGCATAGTTATCAAGACCAAAACACCAAATGACATTCTTAAATCATCTGAAAAAGTTTTGACCACTTGCAATTGTGCTTTCAGTTGCTCATTTGATGAACTATACAGATTCACTGTGAGACTGACCCTCTGCACCCCCAGAATGTGCCGGTTCATCACTACCATCATCATCAGAAGCTGCCAATACTTTGGCATCAGGTATCAGGAGTACCACAGTGCCACTCTCTGGATCACCTGTGATAACAAGCAATAAACACAGCAACCAGAAAAAAATAAGAATAACATTGATCATATGTTTTCCTTATAATTAAGGTATGTTAAACTTTATAACGGATAATATATCTACAAAACCTTTTTTGTCATATAGACTTGAATCTATCTTATATAAAGTATTGACAATCAACAAAAATGTGTGCTTACTATGTGCATGTGGGCTGGCAGCCTGTAACCCAGAAGTACCTGTATGAGAGGAATGGAAAGAAAAGACGTCTGCTAAGAAGCACAATGCAAATGATATAATAAAAAAGGCAACAATCCTCTTCTCAAGTGCAGATTAAAAAGGTTCTCATAAATGGAGTTAGTGAACAATTGTCACCCCCCCCCCAAATCCATAGCAAATTCTGCACTTTCTGCATAACTGTAGACTGATTCACATAGTTATCAATGATATATATATATATATATATATATATATATATATATATATATATATATACACATATAAAGATTTAACAATTGCACTTTTTGCTTCTTTCATTCCTGGAAGGTCATCTTGTGACACTTTGGGTCTGCCATCCACATCCACACCATTGTTAAGGAGTCTGATTGTACCCTCTGGTGAGCTATCTTGATCTCTGAGAGTGGAGAGGAACTCCTCAATTTCAGTTAGAGGTGGTTCGGTAGCAGGACCCACCCCCCCCCCCCATAGCCACCTGTTCCCTGGCTATTGCAGTGGCCCTATTGTGGGCAAAGGTTATGTCAGTTGCCCAGTGTCTTATCTTGGAGTATGATCTTCCATGGCCTCCAAGTGCATTAAGGTCATCAGCCACCTGCTACCATATCCTGCCTCAGGCAGATTGGTGACCTCTACCTCTCCCCACCAGAAAAGCTCCATGCTGATGTAAGGCCTAAGTTATGACCTCATTTTCTGCATCAATATAAGGTGGCTTACAGGGTAGAGATGTTTTCTTGGGTGGTATATTCCTGAATGAGAAAAAACAGTAAACAAATATACATAATTACTTATATAATGAACATGCAGGATGGCTGTCAGCTCAGTTTTGTGTAACTGTATGCAATCAAAATGCACACAAACAATTTCTGTGTGTTAATTGCACACTTATCACTACACGAGTTGGATACCGCCAGGCTCTTCCCCAATCCCCATCACCCCTCCAAGCAAGCAATCTACCATAATCTCCCTCCACCCAACCTCCCACAAACCCTTCCCAAATCCCCCACACCCAATAAACTCCCCATTCCCCTCCAATAAAAAAGTATATTTAAAAATTAAATAGCACAGATCTTATAACACTTCTATAATGGACATAATACAGATGTACAATTTGCAATGCATTGCTGCATTAACAAAATAAATGCAGCATTAGAAAAGCAACACCCAAGAATGTTACAGTAGCCATATCCAGCGCTGCTGAGTTCAGTTCGGCAGAAATACAAAGACAGCAGCACCTTTTTATTTCCCTGCTAACAAAGATAAAAACATCAGACCTTAATGCATACTTAATATACAATAATTTACTAGAATTGTGAAAACATGCAAAGAGAGTAAAATAATAAATAAATAAATTGGTCATGTAGCATTCTGTAGCATAACTGTAGAAATTCAGACACTGATATGGCAAAAGGAAAGGAGAAAAGTAAATAACTCTAAAATTATATAAAATGATTTTCATCAGGCAAGGCAATTCACCTTTTAATGTTAAACTGAAAGCATTACTAAAGAAATAACAATATACATTGACAATACAACACTATAAAATAGGTTAAATCTTGCAAAGTCTTGTGGGGGATTCAGTAAAGCCTACACAGTCATTTTTCACTGTGTGTGCATTGTGTGCACACAGGTGCAGAAACCTTTACATTCAGTAAGCTCTGTGTAGAGGCATTTACAACTGCACAAACAAGGTAAACACTGTGGCTTGCTAATTACATCATAAGCAGATAAATTGCGTACTAATTAACCAATCCAAACCAGTTTAGCTATTGAACAAGCTATAAAGCGTCTGTGTAGACTCCATGCTGATTTTTCGTGTAGATTCCAAAACTTTTGGAATACACACATGGAAAGGAGTCTGCATGGACAGAATGTTATAGGATGCTGCTGCTTTAATTCATTTGTATGTGCTACAGGTTGAAGCCAATGCTGCTGCTGCTGCTAATACACCCAGGTTAAGAAGGAGAAGAGTTTTCAGGCCCTGTTTAACTTTTCACAACCTACATGATGTGGAAATTGTGGAATGGTACAAGGTTGGGAAGGACACACTACAGGAACTCTGCGACCTCTGCCGTCCTCAACTCAGAACCGAGGGGATCTATGTGTAGCCCTTAGAATCTTAGCTACAGGTACCTTTCAGAGATCAACAGTGGACATGCTGGGGGTGTTACAGGCATCAGCATCCACCAGTTCCTGAATGCTATGCTCCAACATGCCAGTGACTGCATATATTTTTCCTGTAGTTCAGAGGAAAGGGCCAGAAATATGCAGGAGTTCTACTGTGTAGCACACTACCCTGAAGTACTGGGTAACATAGATTGCACTCATATAGAAATTAAGGCACCACCTGGGGAACAGGGTAGGCCCTACATTAGCAGAAAGGGCAACCACTCTATCAACTGCCAAGTCATGTGTAATGCCAAGGGAATAATCTTGAACATATGTGCTGGCAACCCTGGCAGTTACCATGGCTCACATATCCTGCACACCTCCCAACTGTACCAGATGTTTGCTAGGGGTGATATTCCACATGGGCATTTACCGGGGATGCAGGCTATGTACTGGACCTGTGGCTGATGACACACATCAGAAATACACACACATCCACAGTAGAATGCCATAACGAGGCACATGCTCAAACAAGAAATATCATAGAGCATGCGTTTGGGCTGCTGAAGTCACGGTTCCAGTGACTTGATACATCTCACAGTATGTGCCATGATACAAAACATAATCCTGAGAAAACAGCTTCAGCAGGATAAGCAAGGGGAAGATGCAGACATCCCACCACCAATGCCAAGGTCACCACAGCCACAGGCAGATGAGGAGTCAGAGGGGAAGCCACTAGCTGCTGTGGGTGTAGGCAGACATAGGCAAGCTCAGTGTGCCCTTGCTTTGGCTAAGAGACAATGTATATCACACTCATTCACCACTTAGGGGCCTAAAACCTCCCTCCTACTCACGTATATACACTGGTGCCAGACAACTCACACAACCTTTACCTCCACATGTATTGCCTGTGTACTGCTTGCATCAGGCAGAGTAAGTTCTGAACTAAAACTGTATCAACTGCTGCATTTACAAGTAAGTCCTGAACCTGGAATGTACTGTTTAATAATATGACTGTGTGGCATATCCTTGGATTTCATTACTTTTTATTTATTTTATTTTTTATTTTACATTTGTTGACCGGGGTAGTCCGACTGGATACATGTCCATTTTCAGCGGAGTCCCGGGGAGAAAAGCTCCAACAAGGTTAATAAGTTAGTAAAAGGTGGGAGATCTGTACAGAACTTACCTTAACATGTGACAGCAGAGAAGTATTAGTCCATTACTAAGTAGTAGGCCTCAGGCATCAAAGATTCACACAGTCATACCTCTCAAAAGTACTGGTGATCTCTGCATGCCCTCACTTTAGCACCATACATTTGTACTGGAAAATGATTAAAGAGAAGTTAGAAAGTAATGATACACATTGCAGTTTCTGATTTCATAACCCTCACAAGATCATTCACTATAAAGTTGGGAAATTTTGATAGTATTAACTGTCTAGCTTTCCAAGGCCATTATAAGTCAAAAGTACAATTACCAGTTCAACACCACAAATGCAGATATGCTAAGCACTGACTTAGCTATGCACCCTGAGCATCAGACACAAAGCTTTTGTATGCCTGAATCCAAAAGATAGAAAACAGGGATATGGCACAGTTATCATCACTTGCACAGGTCGTTGTGTGTGTGTGGGAGGCAGGAAGTCTAAGCTGACACAAAAGTGAGTGTGTGCGAGTAAGAGAAGAAAGCAGACATGTGGATAAACCAAAAAATTGCCATTGAGATAAAAATGAGTAACTGTTGTGTGTGTATGTAGGGGTCTTCCAGGTGAAATTGGTGTGTGAGTGTCTGCATGAACTTAGTCAAACTCTGTGCTGGCTCTGCATCTTGGTATGTCAGACAGGTGTGAGCTGTGCATGGAAGAGGTGCCAGTTCATTGTTATCATCCCCAACCATATGAACTGGCTCTGCCAGGAGTTGCAATGGCACATCCATGCCCAATGTCAAACGCAGTCCTGTTACCTGAAAGTGACTGATGACTGCTGGATGAGCTCCCTTCACAGGGACACTGAGGACCATGACACCATGGCCTGCCACATCTGCGGGTGGAAAGCCCACTCACTGATGGAACAGTGGAAGTACTGCCACTATGGGAGCATCATCAGGCATGGCCACATTGGCTGACAGCAGATGATGTGGCCAACCTATGCCCATGATGATGCCATTCCCCTTACAGCAGATGTTCCATCACAGGCACTGCATGTTCCATGGCAGACATCCCTCAGTTCATCACAGACACCCCTCATTCCAATGTGTCATTCATCTGATCCAGTGAATCGGCAACATGGTGGAGGCAGACATGCATGTCAGATTATGCCACATCCACAATCCTGAGCATTTATATGGAGCACCTATGGCAGCATGCCTGTTCCTCCATAATGGACCAAAACATATCCTTAGTGACACAGGAATACACACCTGCAACAGATGGAAGATGGACAGCAAGCCCCCTCCAAGAACCCTTATCAATCCTACTGCCTTGCACCTTGCCCATACTTTGGCTATGGCCAAACTCAAAAAGCACTGAAGCCACAGTAGCCACACCTCCCTGGTCAAGGTCCTCGTCATCCACCTGTCCAATATCTGTGGACTCACTGGACTGGGTAGGCATAAACCTACTGGCTGTGTCTGATGGAAATGCAGGAGATGGCTGCTTGTCAACCTCTGTGTCATATTCAACCTCTACATCCCCTGATTGTGCCTCAGTTTGGCCACCACCATTGTCAAAGTCTACTGATACAGTGATATCAGGTGGCACAGTGCCCACACTCCCACTGTTGTGATCACCTGTGATAAAAACAAGAAACACAGGAATAAATTAATACCTGCAATACTATAGTGCAATATATGCTATCAAACTAACAGTGCTGCCTCTACTACAGGCAGTGCAGCAATACACACAACAGGCCTGAGATCATCATCACATGCTACAATATTTCTTTAAATTGCTCAGCAGTGCTGATATAAAAATGTTTGCCTTACCATCTGCAGATGAGATACTCCACAGTAGTCCAGATGTTCCTGGATGAAGTTAAGCAAAAGGTAAGAGCAACATCATCACAATTAACTGTAACACAGGAGGTGATACATTTACCCCTTTATATGTCCATTTAGTACAATTTCAACAAGAATGTGGCTGACAACTTTAACTTAAGCTTATAACTGTAGCAGTCTTCACCCCCCCCCAAAAAAAAACATGTGACACAGAATTAACTTACTGATTTCAAATGTTTTACTATACAACAGTATTCAGTTATTCAGATACCAAAGCCTACCTGGAAGCTCCTCCTGGGGCATGCTAGCTGTCTCAGAAACTGTTGCTCCAGCATCCATGACATGCTGTGCTGAACTCTTCTGGGAGCTGTCTGGATCTCTGATATTGGTCAGGAACTCTTCATTGGGGGTTAGTGGTGGTTCTGTAGCAGTCCCTCCCCCAGTAATCATCTGGTCATGGCCCACTGCAGATGCTCTCCTCCATGCAGATGTGATCATGTCAATGACCCTGTGGTACACCTGCTCGTATGTCTCGCCATGGCCACCCACAGCATTGACACCATCTACTATTTACTGCCATATTTGCATACTATGTGCCATATCTCCCCATGCCCTTTCCAGTAGAAAAGCAGCATGTTGCCTAAAGCCATCCACAATCACCTGGTTCTTGGCATCTGTGAAGGTGGTCTCTGTGGATTGACACATATGGGTGGCATACTCGTAGGTGTCCTAAAAGACAAAAGAAGGATAATACACACAAGTATCACATAACTAAAAAATAACTGTTTCCAGATAAAACAGAAAAGGTAGCCAGTCAGTGTTACCCACTGGAGAAAAACAAAACAATCTAAATATGTGAAATGCTAACAACAGGCAGAATGCAAAAACAAGGAGAGTAACAAGCTCAACATGTCCTTGATTGTGCTATAATAGCAATTCAACTTTGCTCCCCTCCCCTAAAAAAAACTTTGCTCCCTCCCACAAAAGAACAGTCTATCCTATTTTGTACCATAACAGTAACTCAGCTTTGCTCCCCTCCCTTAAAAAAACCTTTGCTCCATCCCACAAAATAACAGGTTATCCTTGTTTGTGCCATAACAGTAACTTATCTTTGCTCCCTCCACCCACAAAAAACTGTTTATCCTTGTTTGTGCCATACCTGTAACTCACTGTTGCTCCCCCTCCTACAAAAGAACAGTATCATTGTTTGTGCCCCCCAAAGAACAGGAAAATGACACATTTTGCTAACAACCCATCTTTGAAAGTCTAAAAGGGCTATCAAAGGAACTGTCCTTGAAACATCTGTACATATTTATCAACACATTCCATTTTCATGGTTTAGCAATCCCATATACCTCTGAAATACCTTGGCAAACATGCCCATGCCATCAGTACACTTGTAACTAATGACAAGAAATAAAAGTGTAAAACCTTTTGCTTCAGATTTTCCTTAAATACATTCCAGCATATGCAGTATGTAGCTGAACAAAGGGAAGCATACCTTCTGAAGTTCAATACTCCTCTGTGCAGATATATCACAAACTAATAGCGTATCTTCACACTTATCCATGTAAACAAGTCTCCTCATCATCAATTTGCCTAGCTACATAGTTGCCTTTTTAAATGGTATAGTTTCAGGGCTGCCAGCATGGTGAAGATGCAGATTAGGTGTGAACTCATTAGAATTGCTGAATCCCAAAAACTGGATCTGTGTAATGATGTAAACATAGTTCAGCCACTTCCTCAGTGTTTGGTTTTAATGGATTGCATCTTTGACAGATTAGTGGTTGGGAGGAGGAAAATACAACAGCACTAAAGGCTGCCTTACTTCCACTGGGTATGTCAGGTTAGATCTACAAAGCATTAGATGTAATGTTGTAAATGTAAGTAAGAAGCACACAAGTCACAGGTTGTGTTCCTTCATATCCAACTTGCCCTTCATTTTTTGCCAACTACATATGATATTATTTCCACTTAATATTTTCACACATTTTAAGGTCAGTGATATAGAAAGGTTTACACACTGTATGTCTCAGATTACTGCTCGGATTAATGAAGAATGGCCAACAAACACAGAAATGTAATATAGAGCTGTATATGTGCAACCAATAATCATGACAGGTTGTGTAATCAATAGGTGTACTACATACAAAACTACTAAATGTACAAATAATACTTGTATGGTTTGATATCACTTAAGTGGTGTTGCAGTTGGATGTGTGTATATTGATTTAAGTTCCTTACTACAAATATGTTTGTCTGATAAAGAGGGATAAGACAACCATCTTGTGTTCTTAAAGTGCATTGGAGTGAGAGTTCAAATCCAGACCTATGTAGTAATATCTCATATGTACTAACATTTTCTAGTGTGTATGTCATAGGTTGCTTTTCCTCACTTCAACTACCTCTCCCTTTTATTTATTTTTTAAATTTTTTTTCATTTGCCATTGTTTGTACAATGTGCCATTTAGTGCAAACACAGGAACAGGAGAAAAATGAATGTCAGGTTTAGCTGTGCTTATCTCATTTGCAAAAAACATGCAGAAACTGGACAACTGGCCAGGCAGGATCCAGACAGCCAAAAAATAGAAACCGAATGCATTTAATTAATACAAGTGGGCATCTTGCAAAGCCGATAAGCAATGTTGCACTGTGGTTAACAGTGATGCCTTAAGAATGATTAGTAAAATAGGGAACATCATGTAACTAGTCATTTAGCAGCAGGTGTTAAGTGTAGGGCTGGAGTGCAAATGGTCCTGCGTTTTAGTACAGAGTGTGCAACCTTTGTTTAACTGTCACATTGCAGTTTATAGCAGTGAACTGCAACATAGACAAGTGTTTTCTCAACCTTTTTGTGTGACAACAGATGAAAAGGTAGGACAATCATACATGTTGTCCTGGGTTCACAATACAGCATATTCCATACACTTTTACTGTTGTTCCACTTCCCATTATATTCGCTCTCACTTATAGCACTTGACATAGTAAAGCTGATATTAATTATATGTATGAGGGCTGAGGCACTAGTATTGTCAGTTATGTATTCATTTATCTATGTACTATCACATTTATTCTCAAATGTATGGCTGTGGGTATATTGTTTACTAAATTCCTGTAAGTATATTTCTGCTATCTAGACTGCCATGGCCCTCACATTTGTCTAAAACACATACACAACTGCCTGCACATCCAATAACCTTGAATTTGCTTTACTTGCTACTGCTGTGCTCCACTTACCATTATGCAAACATGGTGCTAGAAAGTGTGCACTGCCGAGAACTGTGTTTGCACGACAGTAAGCAGAGCACAACACTTTCAACCAGTGTGCACACTCCCAGTAAATACAATGATTGGAATTGGTGGGAAAGCATCATTCTCCATTGTGCTAGATCTGTAGCAGATATGACCGGTATTTGTGGGGAAGGTGTCAGGTTTAGGGCACAGAGATGGGGTATCCAGGATTCTAAGATTTTTACTGGACTCCTAGTTAAGAACCACTGTACCAGGCTTCTGTAGGGGGACTATTCTGGCTGCCAGTATAAGTCAGAAGCTTGGGATAGTTTAGCCCAGGCTGTAACCAGTGCCACCAGTATACCACACACTGGTGAACAATGTAGGCATCACAACAATGACATGCGGAGGAGGAACAGGGATTCCCTAGACCATTAAATCAGGGAATTTAGGAATGCAGACATCTCAACCTGCATAAGTATCAACTACAGATATTACTTGTAAGGTCTCAGTGCTGAATATAGGCAAGACTGGTATTCGTAATGGTATTCTGTTCGGTTCCATTTTTTCCACAGCTGCACGTGATTGTGAGCTAAATGTCGAACCCATGGGCTAGATTGGCAAGGATGCGGGAAGCATGTGGTATGCATGCAGTAGAACAATAGTGTTAATCTAGCATTAAAAGTTTAAGATAGCTTTTTTGGTATTTTATAGAGTTGTAGCAAATTAACATGCATATCTGAACTGTGAAAGTAAGTATGCATGACTTAGTATGTAGCATAAACCAAGAGTACAATATTACACTTTCATCAGAGATTGTGGGTTAAAATACCACAATTCCTAACTATACAATACTGCTACTTCTGCAATTTAGACTTAAATTTAAAAAAAAACCCTCTATACCAGTGGCACAAATGTTCTGTTGTAAAGTATAATCTGTATAACTGGAGCACACATCTATGCAATATATGCACATGTCAAGGAGTACTTGCTGCCGTCTGTAGTACAGTGTATATCTGTTAGGAGCTGGTAGTCTTAAAAGTAACAAGTTAAGAGAATAGAGTCAATTAATTGTATCAATGCTTTGCATGTCACAAATAAAGGTACTAATCTTATTTCTATTTTTTTCTCTCACCCCAACCCTTATGTTTTCTTTTTTATTTAACTTTTATTTTATTTTTTCTTATTTTTATATTACGTCATCAAAAAGTGTCCATGTCATCCATATGTACCACATCATTAAATGCTCCACAGCTTAGTGGCATAGTTATGTTCCCCCCTTCACTAGCTCCAGCATGATTGAGCATCACGTCTGGGAGCCAACCTGTCAGCACCTCCTCTGCTGCCCCTGCACTACCTGGCCCTCAGTTAGTCCTGCCCTGGAAGTTGGTCTAGTGGTACCATCCAGGAGCAGTGGCAGAGGTGGTGATTTTACCACCAAAGCTGAATTGCCAGGGATGGTGTGTAGGATTCTGCACTGCACTGTTGGAGCATGCCTACGCCAGCTGGAGAGGCTGCTCTCCCTCATTTTATGTAATACCAGGAGGAGGAAATGCAGACATCAGGCACTCCAACAGAGTGAATTGACAGTGATGACAGTCCAGTGGATGACAACCCAATTCTGTCACCTAGCTTGACGACCATAGGTTTGGGATTTCCCCCACTCACTCCAATCATGGTGTCCCTTAACTATTTGTGTTCATCACTGCCCCTGTCTCATGTCTTGTCTGTCTTGTTTGTTTGCAATTGCTTCCTAACCTACCCAAAATATCTTACCCAGATATGTCTATTCCCCTTCCACAACATTACTCTTTCTCTGTCTCTCTCTCTCTCTCTCTCTCTCTCTCTCTCTCTCAAAAAAGGGGCATCTGTCCAACATAAAAAAAATTGTCCCATACATAGCTCTCCATTTTGCACACGTGTCTTCACTTGATTCAGTCCAATTGGTTATATAACATGATTGTGTTGTGGTCACCCCCTCTCTCTGGAGGTGACAGTCCAAATTCAGTTAATTTTTTGCCGATATGTTACCTTTACACTGTTAAAGAAATGTATAGCTATGGTTCTTTCCTACATCTCTCCTGGAGATTCCTACCCTGCTTTCCCTTTTTTCTTTCTCCTGATTTTTCCCCATTTCACCACTGTCCTATTTTCCCCATGCATACCAACGTGCAACAATGGTAATGTTAAAGTAGTTAAAATTATTACATACAGCTGTATTCAAAGCCATGACCATCTGGCCCCAAAAGGGAATGTATCACTGTATTAACTACATTAATATGTGCTGCCACAGTCAGTTACATAACAGGTGTATTCCAGAAACTCAATACTAACTGTCAGACTTTGTGTTCTTCCACCTGCTTGCTCCTCATTTCCCCACATTCCTATCCACCTCATTTTAACACCATCAATCTGATCAAAAAATAAAATCACACACAACACACATAAGTAGCAGAAAAAGCAATTGATCCCTTCACTTTTTTGGAACAAAGCACAGCGAGGGTAAGTGGTGGCAAAATGCTATGGTTATCTCTACTCAATGCTGCGTAACCCTGCTGTGCTATGCCAACACACAGCAACACATCTCGTATAAACAATTCATGTCATTGTATTATCACTCTTTAATGAAAAGTATTTTAAAGTATCACATGCACCTGTATTCAATTCCAGTATCACTCTGTGACGAAAGTATTTTAAAGTATTAGATACACCTGTATTCAATTCCAGTATCTCTCTGTAAACAAAAGTATTTTAAAGTATTAAATACACCTGTATGCGAACCCAGTACCATCCAGGCCAAAAAAGGAAACCATCAATGCATTAACATGTACTGCCACAGAGTCAGTTAAGCAGCAAGTGTATTTCATAGACTCAGTACTAACTGTCAGGCTTTAGCAATGTGGCTCACATTTGTGCATTGCTTACCTACTCGCAAATGTGTATCTTATATGCGTGTGCACTTTTCTAACTGTTGCGCAAACTAGCTGCTCAACTCGCTATGAAAATATTTATATTTCACTGTATTACTGCTGCTTACTGTCTATTTTCTGTGTATGACACAAAATTACATGTGCAAACATTACAAATTGATGTCGCTATCTAACAATATATCACATATTTACAATACATCCATCTGTTGACCCCCCCCCCCCAGCATTGCAAGACTGGTGTCTCAGTACTTATTCTACACATATATCAACCACAGTACAAAATGTAATATAAAATGTTGTGTGCTATGCAATGCACATCAGTCTGGTAACATGCAGAACTACAACTATTGACCAAAATGCCTAAAAACATGTATCTGCAAGGCTAGGGAAGAAATCACCTTGGACATATCCAGAGCAACATAGGTGTCCTTCAACAGACTTGACCCTACCTATGTGGTTTTTGTCAAGGACAGATTTTGCTTATTGAACCTTTTGGACTTCTTGGATACTGACCCCACAGACCTGGATGAAGGATAACAGGACATACCACCTATGATAAGTTATCCAAGGCCTTTGACACTATCCTCCATTCATGTCTCATAGTGAATATCTCTCCTATGGGAATTAAGCCATACAATGGTACAGGAATAGTCAACTAGCTCAATGACATAACACACTCTCCTGCATCTCCATGCAGTAGCCAGTCACCATTAGAATGCCATAAGGATCTGCACTGATCCCTCAGCTGCTTGAAAACTACTTCCCCGAAGCACAGCCAATGGTTGCTGGCCTGTGCTTTACCAGGTTTCCAGATGACTGGTAACTGGACACACTAATACAGAGTGCCCTGATGATGGTAACATATTATGGCAGGAGTTGTCACACACAAAGGATTAGTGCCAAACTGACTGACTAAACCTTAAAGCAGACAGTGGCTCATTGTTTCCTTTGACAATGAAGTATCTCTGCTAATTATGATATACATAGCATCCCTCTAAGCTCAGTCACAGTGTTGTGAGACTTGGGAACACATGCTGAAACCAATCTACACTTTCATCACTATGTGTCCATAGTGGTAGCACACACATTCTGCATTGTGCACATCATACATATGGATATCACATGCTAGACCAAGGAGGTATATTTCTGCTGTAGTCTACCCTTATCAGACCACTAATTGAGTACAATGTCCCTTCTGTCTGTACCTCACCAGACACCTGCAGCAAGAGGAGAAAATACAGGGTTGTGCTTGGGAGGCTCCAGGGCCTTTAAACATGACATACATGAAAGACAGAAAGACCTGTCAGTGTACTCAGTATCATGCATGCTGCTGACAGGTGACCTTTGCCTACCCTACAGAGCCGTCTCAGACCCTGCCCTGCTGGAAGTGCTACACATCTGCAAATCAAATGGGACAAGAATAACTTGGCCCAGGGTTCTCATCCTAGTCTGTAACATAAACAAAACATGATAGGGAGACAGATATATTTCCCAATGACTCACATTCCTATGTAATAGGTTCCCACTGCACATGAATCAGTGCTCCTCAATGACCCTGTTCAAGCACAACCTTGACTGCTGGTTAGTTGATTACAAAGTCACCTCTGGCCTGACACCTGTGTCCCTCATGGACAGGGCCAGTTGGTACTGCTCACAAAATAGTATCCTCCAGTGTACATATGAAGCTATGAGCCTATACAAGTCTCCCAATATTTTGTCTCCCACATGGCCTGTTGATGTCATCTACTAAAAGTTCATCTGCAGTCTTATAAAAGTCAGACTTGTGACATGGCACTTGCATACCATACTGTTTTCTGTAGTCTGTGTACCTAGATAGGTAGTAGTTCTGTTCCCACTGCAGTCAACTGGGCATATGTGTGTCTGTGCCTAGCCAGATGAGCAGAAGTGTGTATCCTGCAGTTACCACTCAAATCCAATGGATTGACAGCATTTTGAATCTTGCACTTGCCTACAGATCCATTTCATGCAGGCCTCCCAACTTCTTCTCTCCACCATGCAATACTGATGCCATCCAATATGAGTTTATATGCAGCCAAGTAAAGGTCAGACTGGTGCTGTGATACCTGCATAAATTACTGAGTTCTGTAGTCTGTATACTTGTATAAGTAGGGGTTCTGTTTTCACTGTATTCGTGTATGAGTGCTTGTGTTTAGCCAAAGGGACAAAAGTGTGTATCCTACAGTTATCGCTCCACTCCCATGGATTGACAGCATTTTGATGCTTGTACATGCCTACAGATCCATTTCATGCAGGCCTCCCACCTTCTTCTCTCCAACATGCACTGTGGATGTCATTCACTACGTTGACCTGCAGGCATGTAAAAGTCAGACTTATGATGTGCACTTGCATAAAGTACTGAGCTCTGTAGTCTGTGTACATACATAGGTAGGGGTTCTATTCTCACTGCAGTCAGCTGGGTGTGTGTGTGTCTGTCTGTGTCTATGTGCACTTGCTTGACAGTAGACAGAGCATTTTACAACACCATGTGGGACATTGCATTTACTATCTTCCTCTAAACAGACTCTGCTAATTTGTGGGTGTGCAGTATACACATCAGGGCAGGGTCTGAGATGTCCTGTAGCCCAGGCACAAGTCATCTCATCCTTTCAATACAGATTTCAAATACAATGCTTTCAGTATATCCACGTATATCATGGCATGGTTTGTAGGACCTGTATTTTCTTGGTGTGAAACCGCGTGGTCTGTCCAGCTGCTGCAGGTGTCTGGTGAGGTACATGCAAAAGGAAGCAGTAGTGTTCAGATTAGGTTTGAGTGCAGTGCTGTTATATCCTCCTCAGATCTGGATACAATGGCCTGACTTCTGAGGTGCATGACGTAGCCTTTCCATACCATTGTGGACACTTGGTCAAAGTTCAGATTGCTATCTATGTGCATTCCGATATCTTGCACCACTGGTTTCAACATGGGGGGATTGTTGTCAATGGTGTATTTACCAGGAAATTCCACTTTGCATAAGGCACAAATTCTGATAATGTGTGGCTTTGGCACCAATCATTTGTGTATGTTAGCCCCTCTCATACTATAATCGCATATTTGGTGGACTCAATGATTTTAACCAATATGCATGAATCAGCAAACTTGGTAAGCTACAGGTTGCATTTTGTAGCCTGGATTGTTAAGAAATAGATTCCAAACAGTATAGGGCTCAGCAAAGATCCTTGGGGTACACCAGTGGTGATAGCTACAATGGTAGAGGTTGATTCACCAACTTTCACAGTATGTGGTCTGTCAGTGAAGACATTGGTTAACCATCTAGTGATGTAAGTGTTAATCCCAGCTTGTAGAGTTTGTCAATGATACTTGAGTAGGGGGATTGTGTCCAAACCCTAGGACAGATCAAGATAGGCAGTCTGCACTGTGCTACCTTCATGCAGGCCTATCACACAGAAATAATGGGCCGTGACAACATCACCTATAGCGTGACTCAGGACATACACCTACCTGACACAGTGTAATACACACATCAGCACACCATCCAGATGAACTATCTCCCAGTAGAAGGGTGCAAATGAACATACAGCCATCTCAGTGGGCTGGGGACAGCACCTGATGCATGCATGTATAGACACATCCTGACTCTCCTGATCTGTGATGTAGACCAACATGTCACAATGGACCTTCTCTAAATGGGCACTAATAATATCCTGGCTGTGTGCAATAGACATGTGTGAGTTTTTGGTGCTACAGTTATGTCTGTTACATCCGTCAGATGTCCTCAATGAGCATCATCCTGTGGATCTTGAAAAGGCCAAGGCAGTCGACAGAAGTCCACACTGAGGTATTCACTCCACAATGGCGGATGTGGCTATTAACATCTATATCACACAAGTGGCATCTTAATATATAGAAATGTGTGATGTGACCTATATCTCTTGTCTAGTGATCAAGAGTGTACATCACGGCTGTCTTCTAGACTTTCTCCTGTCCATGACTGAAATCACAGATGTCAAGAATGACATACAAATCCTGTGTCCTGACAGCTCTCTGGAGGACTAATGATTGTGGACAATCATTTACTCCAACTGTGATACTGGTATAATACATACACTATCAACACACATCAAAGTTTGCTGCCATAGCCACGACAACACATGCGATGAAAAAAATGTGGGGATTTATTTTGTTATGCAAACAAATGCACAAACCAAGGATCATATAAATGCCTCACCCTATCAGCAGACCAGTTGCTATGTGTCCTGTGTCCTGGGATATAGGATATGTGGAATGTCCACCAGCATCCATCCCCGATGCTGAGTACTCCCTTGTATGTGATACAACTACTGAGTTTGTGCAGGACACCCACATGACAGGTCATAATACCTTTACAGTTCACAGCCTTCACCACATCAGTACCTGAGTATAATGCACCCTTCCTCATGTCTCTCCATACACATCTTCCAGTGATGTGTAACTGAGGTCTACCACCTTTGTTACAGTGAACTGTCACACATCTATTTGTGCATGCCTAGGTATTAGTTTTGTTGCATAAACATTACTGTCTGATGGCATGAAACCCCCATTAAGGTGTAATACCACATGCATGTGTGATATATGTTTCAGTGATGCACTCATGACATACATAGCTGTTTAACAACATTGATGACATGGTTTACATTCATGACAGCACTTATTGTGTCTTGTATATTCTTGCCATGCACACCAGTCAACTAGCCTATAGTGATCATAATGTCAAGTGAGTCTCTTTGGGTCTACTTTCAAAACCCGAATTGCCATAATACGAACCTCAAAACATCAAGACGAAAACATCAAAGTCTCAAAACCCTAAAATCAATCAAAACTGAATCTGAAAATATTGAAACTGAGAAAGTAAAAATCACCTTCTCTTTTTAATTCATAGGTTCATAGGTGTTTACTAGGCTAACGACTGCAAGGGCCTTTTTAATCAGACACCCTAAACGACCTGCTGGCCAACTTCTCTCTTTCTCACTAGGCAAGAAATGGAATTCTCTCCCTTCCACACTAAGGACAATATCAAACTCAGGAAACTTCAAAACCCAGCTTTTCACATACCTGTCCTCTAAATGAAAATGTACCTGCTTTCAGCCTACCTAATTCTATTTCAGTAAATGCCCCCAGGAGGTTTTTCACCTGGGTTATTAACCTCTCTATAACTCCCATAACTATTTCCTAGAGTGGACTCAAGCTCTCTGCAACTCCTATAGCGACTCAACACACGATTTCAACTTTGTAAATACTGTAAATAGCATCTTACTTTATATGTGTGTATGTAAAGTGTTTCCATACTTACTTTAAATGTGTATGTAAAGTGTTTCCACACTTCAAATGTAAGAATGTATGTTCAGATGAAACCATACAGTACAACCCCTAAGATCTGTCACAATGAACGTTGTTGCTCATGCTTGATATTGAATGTACATTTTGTAAACTGTACTATATATTGTATCTTTTACACTTTTGTATCTTTACTGTATTATGCATTATGGAGCTTTTCTCCCTGGGCCTCCACTGAAAACGGGCACATTTGGGCCCAGTGGACTTCCCTGGTAATCAAACTGGAAATAAATAAATAATAATAAATAATCCAAATCCCAAATCTCTGATGAGTTCTGATACCCTTGATAAGTGTAAGTATGGGCTTGGGAAATTAATCATTTACATGTTACCTGTTTTCAATTTTAAGGGGGCTATGCCCCCCTGCACCCTCACACCCCTTGCAAATTTAATATACCAACTCCAAGATCACACTATGGTGAGTAAAAGCGAACAGTGTAGTGATCGCTACACAAGATACCAGCATCCTTTAATACCTGCTTCCTACAGCAACAAATACCCTGCAATTATAACAACTGCTTTTTTTGATTTTCTGCATCAAACTAAAATGAAGTTACCCACAGACAATACAACCACTGTATATAAATTTGTCATATTGCACTATGTATTTACTACAAACCCTTAAAGGGAAACCGCACCAACAAACCACTTGCTGTTTCTATGTTTAAACACATTTCAGCAAACTGCACAAATTCTTTTACAATGACTACAGTTTCACTATGCCATTAGCTTACATAGGGTATAACTCTACCTTTCTACATTTTGATATTCCAGCATTCAGTGTTGTTGAATTTCATGGTTTTGAGACTTTGGTATTTTCATCTCGATGTTTTGAAGTTCGGTATTATGGCAATTCGAGTTGTGAAAGTAGAACCTTCTCCTCACACCTCCTGCATATTTTAGTGTCAGGAGTGCTTGATTACACTCATAGATTGCAGACATGTTCATAGGTTCATATGTTCATCGGTGTGTACAAGGCTAATGGCACTGGAGCCTTTACAAGCCTAGCCCATAGGATTACCCTGGCATCATGCCACCGACCTTAGTTTCCAGTGCCTCTGTCATGTAAAGCCACTGGAGTGATCCCCGGGGTGAATTTTCTATTTCCCATCCACTCATCAAGATTTCTCTTGAAGAGGGCCAGTGAGGTGCTCTTTTTGACATGTATGGGAAGTCTATTCCATAGCATGCGCAGTCTCTGGGTTATGAACCTGTCCCTCCAGCACATTCTGTTGATTGTGGTAATGAGGTTGCGGTCTCTGGAGTATGTAGTGTGGGGGGATTGGGATTTTTTTAGATGTAGCATTTCTAACAGAGCTGGGTCAGACATGGCTTTTTAAGTCAAGCAGAGATCGCCTCTAAGTAGGCAATATGAGACAGAGAATAGTTGGAGTTTTTTGAGTCTGTCCATATAGGACAAGTGTTTAAGGTCTAGGATCTTCTTTGTGAGGTACTTTTGCGGCGTCTCCAGTTGTTGCAGGTGTCTAGTGAGGTACATGCCAAATGGGGCATTGTACTCGATGACTGGCCTAATGAGGGAAGAGTAGGGGGAGACAATGACCTCTTTCTTCCAAGATGCAAAACCCTTAGTAATGAGATGTGCCTCACAGTGTCAGTGTGGTGGTCAAAAGAGAGGTTGCTGTCAATCTGTGTTCCCAGATCTCTTATAATGCCTTCTGTGTTCAGTGGACTACCATCGATGTGGTAATTCAAGAGAACTGGGTTTTTGCCAAAGGGGATGACGACACATTTTTTGGCATTGAGCTTAAGGCCATGGCTCTGACACCAGACATTGGTCTCATTGAGGCCTTTCCGTAGGATTTCAACATCACTTGGGGAGTTAATAATGGCTCCCAACTTACAATTGTCTGCTAACTTTGTCAGCCAGAGTCCCTTCGTGTTGGCCTGGAATTCAGAGAAGTAGATACCAAATAGGAGGGGACCCAGGACTGAACCCTGTGGGACTCCACTCATTGGTCAGCAGTCTGACTTGGAGTCAGCTACTTTCATACTGTGGGTTCTATCTGTGAGCCAGTTTGCAACCCACCTAGTGATATAGGGGTTGATGTGTAGCTTAGTGAGTTTTTCTATGATTCTTGAGTGGGGACTGGTATCAAAGGCCTTGGCCAGATCAAGGTAGGCTGTATGAACCACCTTGCCTTCATCCACAGCTCTGGTGACTAACTCAAATAAGTCAACCAAGTTTGGCAGGCATGATATACCCTTCACAAAATCAAACTGTTTAGGATCCAGAGTTTGGAGATTCCTTATATCTTTGTTTATTAGTTGCATGATGATGCGTTCCTTAGCTTTGCATATCAGACTCATCAGGCTAATGGGGTAATAGTTCCTGGAGTCTGTAGTCACTCCTCCTTTGTGAAGGAGGATGACTGTAGCAGTGCGCCATTTGGTAAGGAAAAAGCCTGAGGTGAGGCTGTGATTGAACAGGGCACACAGATGAGGTGCCAATTCACTCTGTAGTTCATGTAGTACACAGCCAGGGATATTGTCGGGTCTCATAGAAGCTGTATTCTTGGCCTTGGACATTTCTGTTCTAACCTGTGCAGCAGTAATACTGGGTGCCTGGCAATCTACTGATATTGTGATTGGTCCTTTGGGGGAGAGAGAGGGGTAAAGTTAGCACTGAATCTGTCGACCAGTATATTGGCAATATCTGTTGGCTCAGTATAGGAGGTACCATTGTGCACTAGCTCAGAGGAAATCTGGGTATTGACGTGCAGATTCTTTACATAACTATAAAAGGCCTTGTTGCTGTCATTATTATCTGCTGCAATTCTGTTTTCATAGCTAGCTTTAGAGGATTTGATGAGGGATCTCAACCTTTTGTTGAGGCTGATAAGGGAGGTTTTCCAGTCTTGGGACCTCACCTTATTCTGCATCAGTTTTCTCCTTCTGTTTTAGAGTTTGTTTATGGTAGGGGACCACCATATTGGCTTCCTTTTTTTTGAGGAGAGCTTCTTGGTTCTATTGGGTATGGTGAGATCCATGCATTTGTGTACGTGTTCGTACAGTGCATTGGGGTATGATTTAGTGGTCATGCAACTATTCTCCATTTGCATGGATGCCGTGAAGTTAGCCACCTCTGTTTTTAGGAGCCCAAAGTTAGCTTTGGAGAAGTTTTTCATGGTGGTTACCTTTGGGGGGTTGGGTGGAATGTGGATTTCCAAGGTGATTAGTTTGTGGTCGGATCTAACCAGGGAGGAATTGACTATTGGTATAGAGCAACAGTTAGGAATGACCAGGTCAAGGATGTTGCTACCTCTAGTGGGGGTAAGAATGAGCTGGTCCAGGGCACTGGAATTAAAGCATCCCAGAAAATGTTGGGCAAGTGTATGGGTACATGAGTAGTTTTCCCAGTTAATGGAGGGGTAGTTGAAGTCACCCAGTATGAGAGTGTTAAGTTGGACCCTAATATTCTCCAGGGTGCTTAGGAATGTGGAGTGTGAGTCTTGGGAAATGGTTGGGGACCTATAGTAGGCTACGACCTGAATCGCTGTTTTACCCAGTGTTACCTGCACCTGAAGTATCTCAGATGCGTCTGGAATGAATTATAGCCTGGTAGTGCAATGGTGCTTTCTGCTGCTTTGAACCAGGTCTCTGTTACAGCACAAATGTCCATGTTCTCCATTTTAAGGAGTGCTTCGAGTGAGTGTATTTTGAGATTTAGACTTCTAGCATTGAGCAGCATGACTCTCAGATTGCATTTGTTTTTAGCTGTTACAGTGGTAATTTGGTCTTTGGAACACTGCCTAAAAAAGACACTGTAGGGGTGGTAAGAGCCTTGGCCAGTATCCGGAAACACAGGGGTGACAGATGCAAGCCATCTCTGGCAAAGCATCGAAGTCTGTCAATCATGTCATCCCTGGCAGACAGATACTGGATCCCCTTAGAATGACACCAGAAACTTAGCCAATTGTTGAAATCAATCAGTTTCTGCTTGTACTGTGGTATCATTCTGGGTGATGGCAGGATGCTGCTCAGGGCTAAGGTCATACCCACCTGGGTTACATAATCTGAGAGCTCCTCCATGTCTCTTTTCATGTAGTCCAGGGAGGTACATAACAAGTCATTCACACCCACATGTACAATGACTGAGTCATAATTGTACCTGTTGTTGAGGGACCTGAGTGTGTGCATTATGTGGCAGATCCTGGCGCTTGACAGGCAGCTAACTGCTACTTTCTCCTTATTCAACCTAGTGAGTGAGACATCAGTGTGCCTCATTATCGAGTCACCTATGACTAGTGAATTGGGCATGCTGTTTTGCCTTAGGGGCTTTGGTTGAGTGGCACACTGTTTAGGAGAGTTATGTGTCTCGTGATTAGTGTTGTGTTGTGGTGATCGAGTGGGTTTCTGCCATGGAGGTCATCGCTGTTTGGGTAGATTTTTATTGAGACCCTCCACGAAGGTGGGTGTGTGGTTTGTGTTTTTATATGAAGACAGTGCTGTTGTATATTCTGGAGGGCTATGTGTTCCATGTGGTGTGGTGCAAGTGTTGACCTTCTCTGGACCAGGTATTCTGGTCTTGGCTGGAGAGTGTGTGGATCCCAATTTGGATATATAAGTGCATCTGAGTGTTAGCAGGTAAGAGGAGAGGGTTGTCAGTGTACATGAGGCAGTTGCTAAATAGCCTCAGGATGCCAAAGTTCGCCAGGTTAATCAGCACAGGGACCTGACCTTTAGACATGCCTGGAAGGGTGGGCATTAATAAGTACTGGAGCTATTTCCTTGTAGAAGAGTAGAGAAAGAAAGAGAAAAAGAGAGAGAGAGATGCATAATCTAATGTATGTCCACCTTTCTAGACATAAAAGTGTATATATTTCCTATAAACTACACTCGTAATTGTATGTCAGACACAGTACACTTGTTGTACTTATCATGGCTCATCACATATTCCAGCTATGTATTTAGGACCATTTTGTCTGTGAAGTCACTCTGACAGTTAATCCAGGGGATTAAGGATCATACTTGTTAATGAGGTGTTTCCTGTGGCAAGGGTGCAGTGTTTGAATCTTTCCACCTTCATTTACATATATGGAACATTATGCATGCCACTTAACCAGACAGTACTTTGGAGCAGTTGGGAGTTTGGGTTAGATTCCTTAATGATCTCAAGGACTACAAGCCCAGTAACTATGAACCTGTTGTTGTTTGCCATTGTTGACATTCTCTATTGCAATGCTAATCTAATTTGGGAAATGTTATGGCAATTTGAGCAACACAACATTTCTTTTAATATGACATAGGTGGTTTATTTTTCAAGGGCAGAGAGCACTGCATTTGTAGGTGAATCACTGAAATGCAAAGATGGTTGCCAGCAGCAACCCCTGCATTAGTAATAGCTATCTTTAGTGTGGAATTGTTCAGATGACTTCTACTTCTTCAGAGACCATACCTATTGACTGATATTGGTGAATTATAATGATAGCAGTCTGAGTGGCCTTTTATAGTTGAGATTTTTTGCAGTGGGTAGTTTTGTCATTATTGGTTCATTTGTTTTGTTTCACTGCTACTGTAAAAAGTGTTCTAAACTATAAATTTAAAACACACTCTTAACAAATGTTGCTGTATTAAACAAGAAATATAATTTAATACAACCAGGCAAATGAATCAAAGAACACCTGCATTTATGTATAGTCCTAAAAATGTGTGTAGGGGACCCAAGGTTTGAAAACAGCCAGGGGCATAACATACACTTAATCCACCACTGGCCAGATGTATTTTCAATGAATGTGAGTTTCAAGGGTAGAGAAGTTCATTGTTCATGCTAAGTCAGTTTTTATTGTGATACTACATTGTTCAGTTTAGCATATGGACATCCGTGTTTGTGTTAAAAAATTTGAAATAAAAGTTTTAAATTAAATCCAAATATTTGTAATTATTGTAAAAGTAAAGAAGAAAATAGTAAGCACTGACAGGTTTGAACAGTGTTTATGGTAAAGTGGGAGAGACAACCAAGTAACACAACACTGAAATGGCTGCAAAGGGTGGGGGTGGGGCTGGTCCATTACCCTGACTAGGGCCCTATTTCACCTTAATCTGACTCTTCTTAGGCCTGTGGCTGTCCAGCAACATTTGAAGTCTGTGTTAGCCGATCCTAAAAAAATCTCTGAAGAAATAATAATTACTCCTTTCGTTCTTAGACTTTTATTTCAAAATTATTAAAACTACATACTTTTCTAAGACACTGCATCAGCCACTCTTAAACTTCTCCTTAACCTTTTTTTTCTTTTGGGGAAACAATTGTTATTCAGTCCATTAGCATTTTATGGGTTTCACAAGTTTTTTCCTGGGGACTCCTCTTCTGTCACTAATAGCTTATTATTCCTTTTTAGATCACTGCCCTGTTATATTCTGTTGCCTTCATGGCAGATCTCTGAAGAGCTGTTCTTTTGGTTCTGCTGATATACCATTTGCATTTTGAAAGGAAGGAAGCACTAACATCTTGGAAGAAGCTGTGCTGGCTGCATTACCCAATGAGAGTAAAGACCCATCAAGCCAAGTGTTATATCAACATGTTTCAATTTTAAACCATGATTATAAAGTCTTTATGTCAGTATTAGCTAAGAGAATGACAAATGTGTTTTCAAAATTAATAGCTATGGATCAGTGTGTTTTTCTGTAGGGAAAACAAACAGCTGACAACATTAACAGAGCAATGAAAATACCACTATTGTTGGTGGGTCTTAATGCAGCAAAATTATTCTGTTGTGTCATCTGATATTTTATGAGTAGAGTAATGGAAGCATCTGCATTCCCTGATAGAATTACAGGGTTAACTATGGGAGCTCTTTCCAACAAGCTGTGTTTGAATATAGAAACCAGGGAGGGATTCATAAGTTTATAGGTAGGTACTAGGGTATCGGACCAAGGGCCTAAGTAAGCCTAGCCAACAAGGTTCCCTGGCTTACACCACCCAAGTAAGTTAATTTCCTATGCCACTGTTGAGCAGAGCCACAGAAGTGATCCCCGGTGTGTATTTCCTATTTCCCATCCACTCATCAAGATTTTTCTTGAAGATTGCTAATGAGGAACTTTGCTTGACATAAATGGGTAGCTTGTTCCAGAGTATAGGACATCTCTGGGACAGGAATCTATCCCTCCAGCATGTTCTGTTTATTGTGGTGACAAGGTTTAGGTCCCTAGAGCGTGTAGCTCAGAGGGATTGGGATTTCCTAAGGTGTAGCATGTCCAACAGCTCTGGGTTTAACATAGCTTTATATGTTAGGCAGAGATCTCCTCAGAGTAGGTGATATGCTGGAGTTTTTTGAGACGTTCAGTGTAGGGAATCTGTTTGAGGCCAGTAATCCTCTTTGTGAGGTACTTCTGTGGCCTTTCCAGCTGCTGCAGATATCTTGTGAGGTACATTCCAAAATGAGCGTTGTACTCTATAATAGGTCTAATGAGTGCCAAGTACAGGGGAGCAATGACCTCTTTTTTTCCTGGATGAGAACCCATTTGTGATGAGGTGTGCCACATAGAAGGATTTCCTGACTACTGTGGCAATGTGATTATCAAAGGAGAGACTACTGTCCACCTGGGTCCTAAGGTCTCTTATCACACATTTGGCATTAAGTAGACTGCCATTTATGTGGTAATTCATGGGTACAGAGTTTTTACCAAAAGGGATGACAATGCACTTTTTGGCATTGAGCTTGAGGCCATGCCTCTGACACTAGGCATTTGTCTCAGTGAGGCCCTTCTGTAGAATGTCCACATAATTTGGGGACTTGACTATGGCTTCTAGTTTGCAGTCATCTGTGAACTTTATTAGCCAGAGGCCTTCTGTGTTAGCCTGTACTCCAGAGAAGTAGATACCAAACAGGAGAGGTCCCAGGACTGAACTCTGTGGTACTCCACTTCTCACTGGTTTGAAGTCAGATTTGGAGTCTGCAACTTTTATAGTGTGGGTTCTGACAGTGAGCCAGTTGGCAACCCATCTTGTGACATAGGGATTTATACCTAGTTTAGTGAGTTTAGCTATAATTCCAGAATGGGGGATAGTATCGAAAGCCTTGGCAAGGTCAAGATAGGGTAAGACCCTTACCCTCGTCTACGGCTTTGGTGACTGCCTCAAAGAAGTCGATCAGGTTCAGAAGGCATGATCTGCCTTTCACAAACCTGAACTGGGTGGGGTCCAGAGTTTGGAGGTTACTAATGTCTTTGTTTATGAGTTCCATGATGATATGTTCCATGGCCTTACAGACCAGGCTCATCAGGCTAATAGGGAGATAGTTCCCAGGACCAGTGGTGGCTCCCCCTTTGTGGAGTGGGATAACTGTTGCTATGTGCCATTCAGTGGGCACAAAGCCTGATGTGAGACTATGATTGAAAATGGTGCTTAGGTGGGGAGCCAGTTCATTCTGAAGTTTGTGTAAAATGCAGCTTGGGATTTTGTCCAGTCCCATGGATGCTGAGTTTTTGGTTTTAAAGAGTGCAGCTTTTACCTGCATAGATGTGATTACAGGAACTCTGCATTCTTCCTGTATAGATATGGGCCCTTTAGGGGGTGAGAGGGGGGTAAAGTTAACACTGAACCTATCTGCCAGGATGTTGACAATATCAGTTGGTTCTGTAATTTTTGTGCCGTTGTGCTGTAACTCAGAGCAGATCTGGGTGTTGCCATTGAGATTCTTGACATAGCTGTATAATGCTTTGTGGTTGCTCTTAGAATCATACAGCAAATCTGTATCCGGACTAGACTATTTACAGGAAAGGTGGGAAACAAGCGCAAACATGGGCTTTTAAACCAGAAAGTTGAAAGAGATGGAAAACTGCCCAAACAGTAAATAAACTACAATTTCTGGGCCAGAAACCACTCTTGTGCTTGATAGCCTACCCAGTGCTTACCACTCCCACTGATAAGCTAGAAGGCCAACACAGAAAGGCTTGGGGGCACAGCAGCTTACAAACAGTCCTGGTTACTGCAAATCTGTATCTGGACCAGACTAGTTACAGGAAAGGCAGGAAACAAGCTTAGAATTTTTTTTCTTTTTTTTTTTTGGAAAGTGGAAAGGGGAAAAGGAGAAACAGAAGATAATTCATAATTAAGGACCTAAGTGGCTTGCCCTTCACAAATGTTCTCTCTGTATTAGGTAGAATGAGCTAGTGACACTAGATTGGAATAGAGCTGGGATAGAGCTGAACAGATGGGACTGGTAGGAGTGTCTGAAGTCAAATATGATCTCACTGTACTTCTTTCAACTTTCAATCTCATTGTTCTTCTTTCAACTTTGTTTTTTTGCGTTATATTTGGAACTGCTGACAAAGAAAATAAGGGAATCACAAATGCAAGGATATAACTGGTATAATAATAAGGAAACGTTAGTTTTATTTGCAGATGACTTTATTTTGTTCTTGATAAATCAAGAAAAAGACATTTCAGTGTTGCAGAACATTTTGAGACAGTTTCAAGCCTTTTCATAATATAAAATGAATGAAGGTAAAACAAAGGCTATAGCAGAAAACTATGTATCCACACATGAATTAGTTCAGTAATATTTATATTTATATTTATATTTATATTTATATTTATAGGGACACAATAAGATTATGCAGTTAGACGTATGGATTAAAAAGGATTCTGTTCTGGCAGCTAATGATATGTGGGGAGAGACTTCTTTGTACAAAAACCAAGAAACTGAGAGATCCAGGTTATGGGTATGAAGAGTAATATACAAGGAGTGAAAATGTTTTTGTTCCTTCAATTGTATATGCAGGTCGGGCATATTATTTTTTTATCAGCCACAGGAAAGGTTGTGCATAATAATCAACAGACAGCTGAAGGAAATTTAGATCGGAAGGAAAAAGGCAAGAATTAAGTTGGATTAGTCGATCCTCCCCATACAACAAGGTGGTGTATGATTACTTGATTGAAAGGATATTTTAGAGTTATGCACTTAAGGCTCATACACATAACATAAGTGGAAGGTTATAAATCAAAGTATAAAGGGCTGATGATGAAACCGGTGTGTGTGTGTGTGTGTGTGTGGGGGGGGGGGTTGAGAAATAAGGAAAATGTGATTTTGGATTCAGATCCTTAATGAAAACAACAATGCAGCATGTTATATTTATAGAGTAGCAGAATGTATTCTAAGAACTAAGCCAACACTGGAATTGAGAAAGGAGATTTTGCCAATAGGTATGACTGTAAATAAGGGATATAGAAAATAGTCAGGAGGAGGAAATGTATTGAATAAAAGTATCAAAGGAATCAAGGAATTAGGATCAAATATCTAGAAGGGAAAGGTAATGCCCTAACAAGAATGATATCAGGGGAATAGGCAAAGAGAACAGGACAGGGGAGAGCCAAGTGAAAGCCTGGCTCTGGGAGAGTTTTTAGGTGTGTTGCTCATCTGGTCAGGATAAAACAGATGAACATTCATGGGTTCTGTTCAAGCAGCTTTATTACACACAAACATCAGAAATGAGGCTTTGTAACTTAAACTTAAATAAACTTATAAACAGACTGAATACTGCACTCATGCATGGCAACACTCTGGCTGTTCTCTCAAAATGGCACTGCTGCCTGCACACGCTCAGTGTTTATATGCACGTGCTACATCTGGAAATGCTTCTTAATGGTACATACACACATGCTGATCTACAGCCTCCCTCTTTGAGAAATAGTCCTTATATGAAATGACAGTATTCAATGACATGCAATTTACAGAAATGATCTTTTGACATGCAGTTATACAGAACTAATTAGCTGTCATGCAATCATATGAAATTAGACACATAGAAAACAATTATGTCCAAGTTGCTGTGTATTTTACACTGGGTCTTGAAATACGACCTGATCGTGTAACATAAAAGTCAGAATTGGATCTAGCAATGGGGACTGTCTTCAAGGAATGTTCAACTTTGGGGACATCTGGGACATTATCAGGAATGTGAATGGATACTGCGATGTTCTTCCGTACGAACATTGTCAGGGTTGCTCTGAGATCTAGAGTCTGTATCACAGGTATGATGCTGTGATATCATTTCTGATACAGGAAGAAGATGTCTGCGGTTTCTCCTGTACTCTATATCCTCAGATTCCACTAAGTACGATCTCAGCTCAGTACATATACCTCTCATTTGACCAATTCGATCACAGCCTTTTGCCGTTTGCATCCTCACTGTCTCTCTTTCTTTTAATGGATGAAGAAATCTGCTCATTTTATTATAGCTGGGCTTCTGAGAAGAACAGTCTGTTGTTTTTAGCATTAGGCACCAACAAACTAGAACTGATAGGCAAGTTTGTTCTGGTTTGCCTAGATAAAAGTCTCTGGCCAGGCAAGCCAAGTAGACTGTCACAGGGTATATTTCTGAGATTAAGTAAATTCAAGAAGATAGCAGTATTGTCACGCTTTGACCTCTTCAGTAATCGTTTTGCACTCTGTACTGCATGTTCAGCAATAACGTTTGACTGTGGGTATTCAGGACTGCTAGTAACATGGAAAAAGTACCACTCTTTAGCAAATATCTAAAACAATTGACTGGTAAACTGAGAACTATTGTCAGAAATACGTTTGTGTGGACTACCATGGACCAAGAAATTACGTCTCATCTTAGTAATAACAGCACTGGATGTTAGGTTAGGTAGCAAATCGATCTCAAATCAGTTCGGATAAGAGTCTACCAACACTAGACAATGTTGACTGTTCCACTCAAATATGTCAGTGGCTACAGTTGACCAAGGTAGTTCAGTGGGCTTAGCTGAAGTGTCTCTTTTTGCAAATGTGGCTTAGTACTGTTGCTCACTGAACAAGGGAGCACTTTATCAACGTCTGTTGCTAGAGAAGGCCAAAGTACTAGTCCTCTTACCCTTCTTTTGGTAGAATTGGAACCAGGGTGGCCACAATGTAAAATTTGAATGTATTCACACTGTGAGGAAGTAGGAACAACAACTTTTGGACCTTTGAAAATGATACCATCTTCCATCAGCATCTCATCTCTGTATGGATAGTAAGGTTGTACTTCTAGCGGTATACAGGATTACTTAGATGGCCATCCTACATTGATGAAGTAGTTGAGCTTTTGCAAAACTGGATCAGTCTTTGTATGATCTCTCAGATCAAGTCTTGTGGTAGAAAAATTACGTATTGCCATGACATCTAAGTCAAAATTCTCTGCATCAAACTATTCCATAGTATTTCTGGGTGAACTGGATAAGGTATCAGCCAGATAAAGAAGTTACCTTTTGTATAGACCATTTTGAAATTGTATTTTAGCAATTTAAGCATCAGTCTTTGTAGTTTTGCTGGAGTGGAATCCATAGGCTTCTTTAAGATAGTAACTAGAGGTTGATGGTCAGTTTCTATCTGGATAGCTCGGCCATAAATATAATCATGGAAATTCGAACATGCAAACACAACTGCCAAATGTTCCTTCTCAATCTGAGCTGCCTCTCAGTTTGGGTAAGAGTTCTAGATGCATAGGCAACAGGTCTGCTCTCTTCAAAAATAACTGCACCAAGACCGAACTTTGAAGCATCACAGGAAAGAATTATTGGTTTGTGGTCATCCTAGTATCTTAATGTAGGCGGGTTAGCAATTTGCTGTTTGAGGTTATCAAATGCTCTCTAGTGTTGTTCTAACCATGAACATGCAACATTTTTGTGTGTCACCTCTTTCAAAGGTGATGATATCTCACTAAAGTCAGGGATACATTTACCCAAATAGTTAACCATACCAAGAAAATGCTTGTCTGGATTTGGCATCTCAAGAATGCTGTTTGTTAAGATGGATCTGGTCATAAGCCTGTACTGGTAAATAAATGACCTACATAAGCAACTTCTGGTAGTCTGAATTTGAACTTCAGAGGACTGAGCTTTAAATTCACTTCACATGCTCTGTCCAGAACTTTCCTGAGGTTTCTGTCATGCTCTGCTTCACCATTACCTCAAACCAGTAAATCATCAACTATTATTGCACACGGGTAGCTTGAAAAAATTTGCTCCATTGCATGCTGAAAGACTTCACAAGCACAATTTATTCCAGAAGGAGCCCTGAGGATCTGTATTTATCAAATGGAGTACTGAATGTAGTCATTATTGAATATTTGTGATCAAGCATCACTTACCAAAATGAACTCTTTGCATCTAAGACAGGAAAAACAGTGGCATTTGGCATGAGGGTTGCAATCTCCTCGACTGTATGCATAAGATGATGACGTCTTTTTTTTTCTTATGAACAACTACCATGGAAGATACTCACTCAGTTGGTTCTATGACTGGACAAATCATATATTGCTGCACCATTTTGTCTAACTGGACATTGACTTTGTCCTGCATAGCTATTGAAAGTCTTCCTGCTGGTCTGACCACTGGACTGACTTCTGGGTCTATTTTCATGGAGTACACAACTGGAAGTTTACCTAGCTTGTCATCGAACACATCAGCATACTCTGAGAAAATAGTATCACTGAAGCTAGAACTGGGACACGTGCTTACATGATGTACTTCTTTGTTAAAAGAAAGCAGTTCCATTCTCAAACTGTCTCTGAGACCTAATAGTGACTGCACAGGTCTTTGAACTACATAAAATTGCAAGCTGTAACTGTTCCCAGCCAAATAGCATGAAAGCATTATTGAGCCTTCAGTTTGAATCTCTTTCACCTCCATAAGCAACAAGCTTCGCACAATTGCTTACCAGCTCTCACTTTAGCAAATGTCTCTGCTGACATCACATTACACTTTAAACCATGGTCTGTTTTGAGCTCTGTGGGTTTACCATTGATCAGGATAGTACAAAATACTTCCTTCTTTGCCAACAAATCTACTGAATTAACCTTTACACTGACCACTGATACACCATCTACATAGAAAGTAGGGTTGCAGCTCTCTATATGATCAACTTGCTTTTTTGAATGACCTTTCTTAATAACTGAATGATGCTTGCTTGATTTACAAAACTTTTGAAAATTATTCCATTTTTTACACTTGTGGCATTGTTGACCAAATGCTAAGCATGTCTCTCTTTTAGATTCATGGTTGGCACACACGGTTATGACAGTTAACAATAAAACTTGATTTGGGTTTTGCTGACTTACTCCTATACTGTACTGAGCATGTTCCTTTTACTGAAGTAGTCTTAAAACTTACTAGAAAGCTCTGGGTTTTCCCTGCCACACCCACAGGGGTTGCTGATGCCATGTGCTTAGGCCTATTCCTGCTTTCCACATGTTGCATGCTGTCTACGTTTGCTCTAGAGGTTGCTGAAACCATGCTCTTATTACTTGTAAGCACACTTGTGTGCCCTTCTGTGATCTCATGGATTTGACAAATCTCTATGGCTTTGCTTAATGTTAAATCACTTTCACAAAGCAAAATCTTTCTCACTGAAGTACTATCAACACCACACACAAGCCTGTCCTTTATTAACTCATCTTTGAAGTAACCAAATCTGCACATTTTAACCTTGTTTCTCAAATCAGTAATATAAGTTGCAAACGTTTCACCTGGCTTTTGGTCTATTGTGTAAAATAAGTGCCTCCCTAATGTAACATTTGTCTGGGGGTTGCACATCTCACTAAATTTACCTTTCAAGCATTCAGGGTTTTCCCTTGATTCAGCCGGTACCACAATATGATGGTTTGCCCACTCTCCTGCATATACTTCTGGTGCATACACAAATGAATGCTCTTTTTCAATGGCTTATAACCCAGCTAACATAAGCAAAATCAATGTCCTTATATGTGCATCTTTGTCAGAAAAAGCTGCTTGTATGAAAATATCATATTCCTGCTCAAATACTCTCCATTTTTCTGCTATATTACAATCAAACACAAGTGGACTTGGTCTGTGAAATGTCTCTGCCATATCAACACACAGTAGTGAAGGTTCTTAAAATCATGTATGAACATACATACACAAATATATGCCAGAACGTTATGCCAGTACTTGTAATTATGGCCAATAGCACAACAAAGTCTTTGAAATAACTGCGCTTTGCCAAATAAGTCTCCATAGCATCAGAATACTCTTAAATCACTGTACTTTATGAAACCACTCCTTATCATTTAAGAAATACTTTGAAATTACTGCATTTTAAATAAACTGTACATGACAGACCAAAGCTCAGAGTAAGAAACACTTCAAGATGAATGCACTTTGCAAATAAACTGTACACAGCACAAGAACTCTTCAAAATGGCTGTACTTTTTGAAATAACTCTAAACAGTATAAGAAACACTTTGAAATGGCAACTTTCTGTGAATAAATGCACATAGCACAAGAAACCTTTTGAAATGGCTTTGCCTGTTTTAATTTAAACATGCTCGTTATTCAAACCAAAGATAATTCTGAGCCCCATATGAATAGCTGTACCAGTTTTATCAAATATCATGGTTTGGGGCATTTTGTTTAAATAATAATGCAGTTTGTGCCTTTTGTTTGCTTAATAATATGTTTTGTGTTACTCGTTTGATTAATAATATGTTTTGTGCCTTATAAGTGTGGCATTTCATTTTATTTAAACAAAAAGCAAAAAACAGTACCATGCACGGAGAAAATTGCACATCCAGAAGAAATAACCAGAAAAAAAGATAAAGCCAGCAACTGGATGGCTGTGAAAAGTAATTTATTGGTCAGAACATTATTCAGACTTCAATCCCAGACCGGTTTCAGCATAGAGTTAGCTTAGTCTTCTTCAGTGTGATAAAACAGAAAGAAAAAAGAAGTCCTTTAATACAGAAATGTTAATTAGATACAAAAACCATTAGACATGATTGGTGAACTCATGAATAAATAAAACATTCAAGGATGTTCATTAAGTCCTGGATAAAAAAGAGCAACCAACTTAATTATCCATTTTTTCTCTTTGATATCTAATTTCTTATGCCAACCTGATTTTACTGTACGATCACCTAAAATTTTATCAATAACAAAAAAATGAAACCTAGCTGTAGAGTGTTTTAATGTATGTTTATAAAGCGCATTGCTGGATTTTTTACACCTTATATCATTGAGATGCTCAGAGATACGTAACTTGAATGGCCTCAATGTTTGTCCTACATAAAAGCAGCGGCAACTGCAGCATGCCATATAGATTATCCAATCACTATTGCAGTTAGCAAAGAATTTTATATCATAAACAGTGCTACAGTTGCTACTTGAAAACTCTTTAGTCTTTAAAATATGTTTGCAGTTGTTACAATGGCCACAAGGCACACATCCAATAAGTTTATCCCCAAGCAAAGTGGTTTGTGTAATCTGTAGCAGCATAGATTGTGAATGGTGTTTATAATGATTGAAATAAGTACCTAGGTTTTTACCTTTCCTAAAAGAAAAAGAGCAATTTTTTTGGTATAACAGAAGATAATACAGGATCAGCAGACAAATATTCCAATTATTCTTAATAATATTAATAAATTTCCCAGTATTCCTTCCATAAGCTATTTAAAGCTTATTTGACCAAAGGCATAACCCCGAGGGGCTTGAGGGTTAAAATTCAACCCTTGGTAGCAGATCCTGATGATATTTTGTTGAATGAGTGTCATTCTATTCAACAGGAATGTTCTTTAAAATTTGTTGAATCACTTTCTAAATACTGTACTAGAATTATTGACAAGGAATCTCCTAGGGTTAGTAAACTTGTTGCAGACTGTGAAGGTTATAAACATGATAGCTCTTTTCCAGGACTACTATCTAAGCTTAGTTCTGACTTCCTCACTTTTGAAGCACAGTTGAAAGATAGGAGATTGAAAAAATTTACTCGTGATCAATCTGATTACGAAAGAGGGCAACCCTTTAAACAAACTAAATATGTTAAGTTTGGGAAATCACTTAATACTGATAACCCTTACCCTAAACGCAAGAGGCCAAGATCCATTTAAAAAAAACACAATGTTCATGACACTTATTCTGACACCACTGATGCAGATATCTCTTCTGGTACTGATATTGATACATTGCACACCATGGATTCCCCCTCACCCAAACGTAACAATCTTGGGATCCCTTTACAGGAGGGGGAGGAGGAGGGGGGGCAGAAAACACCGTAAAAGTCACAAGCTTACAGAATTTAATGGAAATGCTTACGAACAAATAAACACTACTACTCATGATAATGTATGTAACATTTCTGATATTGTTTTAACTGAACAACAAACCACTCTTCTCAATAAAGGACTTTCATTTATACCCGTTTTTTTTTTTGTTTCTGAGGATAATTTTGCTCAGGATATAGTAAGCTTTTGTAGATTGATTAATCTCAAGTTATTTTTTCAGGGTGATCAATCATTTGGTCCTATAACTGATGGCTTTAGATACCATCCTTCTACTTTCATGCCTCCAATGCACCCATCTGTCAGCTTATTTCAGCACAGCATTCTTAAAGAACTATATTTTAGCTCCTATACAGGATCATTTTTACCAAATAACATGTCCAAATCTGAGATGGCATGTTTGGAGGAGCTTGTTAATAACAAACAGGTAGTAATTATTAAAGCTGACAAAGGAGGAGCTGTTGTGGTAATGAACTGGACTGACTATGACAAAGAAGCACATAGACAGCTTGATGATGCCAGGTACTACACTAGGATGCCTCTTGACCCAACTTCTATGTTTAAACAGAAAATTGATATATTTTTAAATTCGGCTGTAGAAAATGGTATTATTACATCCAATACTTTGAAACATCTTACCATTTCTGATCCAGTCAGGCAATATATCTACTTTTTACCAAAAATTCATAAAGATCTTTTAAATCCACCTGGTAGACCTATTGTAGCAGGAACTGGCTCTCTTACGGAGCCTTTGTCGGAATACTTGACAAAACATCTCAAACCTCCACTTTCATGGGTCAGATCCAGGATACAGGATACCACACAGTTCCTCAGCATCATCAATGACATGCAGGTTGAAAAAGATTGGTGGCTTTGCACTCTTGATGTGAGCTCACTATATACCAACATACCTCACTGGGCAGGCTTGGATGCTATCGAATATTGGTTGAAAAAATCTAATATGTACAAACCTGGCTTTAATACATTTTTGATCATTTTAACAGAACATGTGTTAACTAAGAATGTGTTCTTCTATAACAAACAGTGTTACCTACGAATTATGGGTACTGCTATGGAGGCTTCGTTTGCCCCTATTTATGCTGACCTATACATGGCATACATTGAAGACCACATTATTTATGACGATATGCATAATTTATACCTTCCGGAAATTGATATCTGGTGTAGGTATTTGGATGATTGCTGGATGGTGTGGAGGGCTGACATTGAATATCTATATGAGTTTGTTGAATACCTGAATGACAATATATGGGGGTTGCATTTTACAATTAATTTTGACCAAAATGTTATTACCTTCTTGGATGTTAAGATCACAAGAAATCTTGATAACTTCCTAAATACTGAGGTATTCAGAAAGTTTCCTCAATATAACACCTTACTCCACGCATCCAGCTTTCATCCAAAACACATTGCCAGGAATATTCCTAAGTCTCAGTTTATACGCATGAGGCGTAATTGTTCTAATGATGGTACTGTTCATTTGTATAGCCAGGATTTAGTACAGAGGTTCAAGAACAGGGGATATAAACCAGGCCATGTCACAATTGCTAAAAGGTATGCATCACAACTGACCAGAGATGATTTGTTAACATATAAGCAAAAACCAGGTTGCTCTTTGTCTACTCCACTTAGACTTACTACCACTTATGGAAGGAATACTGGGCAATTTATTAACATTATTAAGAATAATTGGAATATTTTGTCTGCTGATCCTGTATTATCTTCTGTTATACCAAAAAATTGCTCTTTTTCTTTTAGGAAAGGTAAAAACCTAGGTACTTATTTCAATCATTCTAAACACCATTCACAATCTATGCTGCTACAGATTACACAAACCACTTTGCTTGGGGATAAACTTATTGGATGTGTGCCTTGTGGCCATTGTAACAACTGCAAACATATTTTAAAGACTAAAGAGTTTTCAAGTAGCAACTGTAGCACTGTTTATGATATAAAATTCTTTGCTAACTGCAATAGTGATTGGATAATCTATATGGCATGCTGCAGTTGCCGCTGCTTTTATGTAGGACAAACATCGAGGCCATTCAAGTTACGTATCTCTGAGCATCTCAGTGACATAAGGTGTAAAAAATCCAGCAATGCGCTTTATAAACATACATTAAAACACTCTACAGCTAGGTTTCATTTTTTTGTTATTGATAAAATTTTAAGTGATCGTACAGTAAAATCAGGTTGGCATAAGAAATTAGATATCAAAGAGAAAAAATGGATAATTAAGTTGGGTGCTCTTTTTTATCCAGGACTTAATGAACATCTTTGAATGTTTTATTTATTCATGAGTTCACCAATCATGTCTAATGGTTTTTGTATCTAATTAACATTTCTGTATTAAAGGACTTCTTTTTTCTTTCTGTTTTATCACACTGAAGAAGGCTAAGCTAACTCTATGCCGAAACCGGTCTGGGATTGAAGTCTGAATAATGTTCTGACCAATAAATTACTTTTCACAGCCATCCAGTTGCTGGCTTTATCTTTTTTTCTGGTTCATTTCATTTTATTTGCCAAATAAATCATTTAGAGATTACAGATGGCTTAGGAGTTTTGCTTGGAACTGTTTGCATAGATATTTTATATCCTAAGCAGACTTCAGAGAATTCCTTCTCAAGTAGAAAGTAATTGCTAGTGGTAAGATGGAAAAGAGAGAGGTAACCACACACATGTTTTTGGAAATATAACAAGTTGGAAGATTTTCAAAATTTCCTATCGTGTATTTTGCCAGAAATGTTGGGAGCAAATGTCTGCAGCTAAAGAAATTATTCTTTTGAGCTGGAACACAGGATCTACATTTTCTAAACATAATAAGGCCTTACTAGGTTTAATGCTATTGTCTGTCAAAAACGGAACTACTAGAAAATGGAAATCAAAATCTAAACCAGCTGTAACTAGCGTAATGAATATTGTAAAAGATATAAAGCAACTGGAGGTGAAAATTTTAGAAAGGGAAAGAGACAAATTGCAAAGAAATAAATATAATTTGTGGGAACAATAAATGCAGAATGCTATTCTGAAGGAGGAATTCAATTTAAGAGAAGGCAGGAATTGAGGAATTTATGCAATATTGGAGTGAACTACAATTGTTAAATGAAAGAAAACATATATGTTATAAATAATGCATGTAAATGTGCATTGTTAAAATGGTTTGTTTTCTTTTCTATTAATGCATGAAAGCTTATGTTTTAAGAAATAATATAAAAAAGGTGTTTGTAAAAAATTGTATATCATTTATTAGTCATTTCTTTGCACTTCTGTACTGTTGAGAATGTAACCTTTATTGCTTTTGTCTCATAATTTCTCATTCCATTTCTGTCTGAGAGTTTTTTTCTAAAGCTTCACTTGTTGCCTAGTCCTGTCTGTAAAGTCCCTGACTTCCACTACTTTAATAAGCAAAGTCATTTTACCATCAGGTTCTTGAATTAATATTACTGGGTATATTACCATGACTATATATTAAAGCTCCATTAGAGCTTATATACCCACATTTGCTGTGTCACTGAATATATCTTATTGAAATAGTCAGCTGTGAATGGAAAAGTGTGTTTTCCTCAAGGTACTCCTTAGCACTTTTTGATGTTTGTAGTTACCCAGTTCCTTACTTGGCTGAATAAACTGCCATTAATATGTGCCTTATGATAGAACACATCCCACATCTGGAAAAACATCCAGTGAATTTGTCTGATGGAGAGATCAAAGTATTGAAGGATATACATCACCACTTACACTAATGTTACAAAAACAGGCCATGATATCCTGCTGATAATAGTCTCTCATACACTGTTTGTAGGTACAGTAACTTGACAATTGTCATGTTTCTTTCTATGGCAAACCTATCTGAGTTTGTACAGCTTACGGGCCTCATCGCTTTCCTGTAGTCACATTTATAATTTAATAACTTGTCTTAGTTCATAGGCTTTCACTAGGCTAACAACCACCAGGTACTTTGCAAGCCTGGCCATGCAATCCAACCCAATTTTATCCCAGAGTTCCTTGGAAGTCTATATGTTGGAGTATGTTAGCAAAATGGTAGCTAAGGTGTATGTGGGAGATTTATGTTAGTTAGGTATTAATTTACTTAATGTTGAGCTCTGTCCATCAGAGACATGGAGGTGAATTTACAATTTTCCATTTAACAATCAAGTTTTCTTTTTAATAGGGTAAGTGATGAAGTCTGCTTCATGTAGATGGGAATCTTATTCCTTAACACATGGATTATTTTAGACACATATTGGTTCCTCCAGCAAGTTCTATTTATGTTCATAGGTTCATAGGTTGGCACTAGGCTATCAGTCCTAGGGCCTATACAATCCTAGCCATAACAATTCCCTGGCTATTTCTTCCCACACTATTTACTTCCCTGTACCCCTGTCTAGCAGGGCGACTGACGTGATCCCCGGGGTGAATTTCCTTTCTTCCATCCAATTGTCAAGGTTCCTTTTGAAGAGGGACAAAGAGGCGTTTTGCTTGACATGTATGGGCAGTCTATTCCAGAGTCTGGGGAGTCTCTGGGTCAGGAACCTATTCCTCCAGCATGTTTTGTTTATTGTGATGACAAGGTTTAGATGCCTGGAGCATGTGGCTCTGAGGGATTGGTATTTCTTTAAGTGTAGCATGTCCAACAGCTCTGGGTTTGACATGGCCTTGTATGTTAAGCAGAGATCACCTCTTGAGTAGACGATATGCGACAGAGTATAGCTGGAGTTTTTTAAGGCGGTCAGCAAAGGGCATCTGCTTTAGGCCTATGGTTCTTTTAGTGAGGTATTTCTGCGGCCTTTCCAGTTGTTGCAGATGTCTTGAGAGGTACATACCAAATGGGGCATTGTATTCAATAATGGGTCTAATGAGGGATGAGTACAGTGGGACAATGACCTCCTTTTTTCTGGATGAAAAGCCCTTAGTGATGAGGTGTGCCACATAGAAGGATTTCCTGACTGTTGCGGCAATGTGGTTATTGAAGGTGAGACCACTGTCCACCTGTGTCCCTAAGTCTCTTATCACACTTTCAGTGCTTAGTGTACTGCCACCTATGTGGTAATTCATGGGTACATGTTTTTTTCCCAAAGGGGATAACTATACATTTCTTGGCATTGAGCTTGAGCCCATGGCTTGGGCACCAAGCATCTGTTTCTGTAAGGGCCTTTTGTAGAGTATCCACATCATTTGGGGATTCAATAATGGCTCCCAGTTTGCAGTCATCTGTGAGCTTTGTTAGCCAGAGTCCCTTAGTGTTGGCCTGTACTTCAGAGAAGTAGATGCCAAACAAGAGCGGTCCCAGGACTGAACCCTGAGGTACTCCACTTGTCACTTTTCTGGAGCTGGATTTGGAGTCAGCTACCTTTACAGTGTGGGTTCTGTCAGTAAGCCAGTTGGCAACCCATCGAGTGACGTAGGGATTAATGCCCAACTTAATAAGTTTATCTATGATTCCGGAGTGGGGGATGGTGTCAAAGGCCTTAGCTTGGTCCAGATAGGCTGTGTGGACTGTCTTACCCTCATCCATGGCTTTGGAGATGTAGACTGCCTTACCCTCATGTTGCAGACAAAGTTCCTGGTCCTTGGATCTAGTCATTCTGGTATGTTGTTCTTACAGATGTGCCAAGAGATCTGTCACAGCTGGATCTGAGGATGCCTTGTAAACTAGGTATAGATCATCTCTCAGTAACTTGCAGCGGATTGAGTGCAGAGATAGGACCATAACTCGATCTGTGTAGGACAGGGCATTCAAGTCCTGGATTCTCTTGGTGAGGAACTTTTGAGGGCATTTCAGCTGTTGCAAGTGCCTGGTTAGGTACATGCCAAAGGGGCATAGTACTCAGTGATGGGGCTGGTAAGTGCTGAGTAGAGTGGTACTATTATTTCTTTGTATCAGGATGCCATACCCTTGCTTATGGGTTAGGTGACACAGAATGATTTTCTTTCTATCCTGGCTATGTGTTGGTTGAATGCCAGATATCTACATATGTTTCCAGATCTCTAACTGTTGGATCAACTCTTCTGGGTTTTTTATCAATGAAGTAATTAGCATGGGTAGATGATTTCCCAAAGGGCACTATAATACATTCTTTGCACTGATTTTTAATCTGTGGATTTCTCACCAGTTCTCTATTTGCATGAGACCCTCTTGTAGAATGTTGGTGTCGTGGGAGGAATCTATGATAGCTCCCAATTTATAGTCATCTGTGAACTTGCTGAGCCAGAGACCTTTGACATTATCCTTGACTTTTGAGAAGTATAAACCAAACAGAAGTGGTCCCAACAAAGAGCTCTGGGGTACTTTGCTGGTGACTGGTCTCTTGTTAGAGGTGGTCTCACCCATCCTGACCTTTTTGGTACTTTCTCTGTGAGCCAGCTGGTGAGCAAGCAAATTATGGAGGGATTTATACCTAGTTCAGAGAGTTTGTCAACAATTCCAGACTGGGGTATTTTATCAAATACTGAGGCCAGGTGAAGGTAAGCATGGTGACCCTCTCGAAGAAGTCTACCAGGTTAAGGAAGCAAGACCTTCTCTTAACAAAGGCAAACTAGGATGGGTCCAGTGTGTGTAGGTTTTCAATGTCCTTGTTAATCATTTCCATGATCATTCATTTTATGGCTTTGCATATTAGACTTGTCAGAATCATGGGTCTGTATTTCCTGGGGTCAGTTGATGGTCCACCTTTATGATGAGAGATGACCATTCAGACCCTCCATTCACCTCATCTTTTTTTTTTTTTCACTAAATATTTTTTTTTATTATTTCAAATAAGATGTCTTAAACATTACATGAAATAAAGATAAATAACATATTTACAATTCTAAAACATTACTAACTTCAAACCATTATATAACTATTTACATTGGTGTCTATGCAAATAACATTGAAATTCTATATTATATAAAGTTAGAAACATAAGATGATATATCTTCTTTGATATTTTCAAGTATTTCCAGTACTTTCATCCAAGAGTAATAGTAAGAAGTAGATCTTTTAGTTCTGTTCTTCACTGTTAATATTTCCATGTGAGCAACTGTTGTTGTTAAAGTCTCAAATTCCTTGAACATAGGCGAAGCCTCATTTTTCCAGTGTATAGTTATGATTTTACGTGAAATTGCCAATAGTGACCATAGAATTTTAGTGTCTTTTTTGGTACACAGTTTGGAATAGGAGAGTTGAATAAAATTAAAGACTTTGTTAATTGAAAATTATCATTATAAACAGTCTGAAAAAATAATTAATGGATTTCCAGTACATATTGAGACATATACATTCATAAAAAAACATGCTGCCAATCTGCTTTTATCTTGGTATGGCATCTCCAACATTGATCTTCAATAGAATACATTTTGGCTAACCTATGTGGTGTATAGAAACTTCTATGTAGATATCTCCAAGTGAATAATTGCCAGTATTTTGATAATGTAGAAAATTTGGAAGATTTTAGAATATTACTTTTTTCTTCTTCAACTGGAGGATGGTTGTTTATTAAAGTATAATAATCCCAGTATGATTTTTCATGATATTTTTTTTGTTTTTTTAACAATTTTATAGATATTAGACAAATAACCTGTACCCTGATAAGGCTGTTTTGTGATAAGAATAAGGTATTCAATGAGTTTTGGAGCTTCATGTCTAACTGAAGGTTGCATTTGTTCTATTTTATTTATAAGAAAATGCCTTAGATTTTGTAAAAACAGCCAATTGTCTTTATTTATATTATAATTATAAATTATCTGTTCCTTTGTTAGAATTTTACCTTTCTCTATAAGTTGATGCCAAAAGAGTAATGTTTCTTCTTTAAGTATATTTATTTTAGATATTTGGAATGTATCTAGAATATTTGGTGTAAAAGCTATAGGGAAAATAAGAAAAATCCAAGAATTAATATTTGGTATTTTGTTTATATATGTTCTGAACACTGAAAGTGTAGAGCTTACATAGTTTGATGGCACTTTATTAATATTATTTCTTTTCCCTAAAAAATAATCTTTTAACTACCTCATCTTTTTTGAGATTATTGTTGCAGAGCACCTCAAGTGGTCTTGCTAGTTCATGTTTTAGGCTACTTAGGAGGCAAGCAGGGATACTGCCAGGGCCCAATTGTTTTTGGCCTTAGGAATATGCTAGAAGAAATTTCATATGGGCTAGTGGGAGTGAAGTTAGAGCTAAATTTATTAGCCAGTAGATTTGCTATATCACCCTGGTCAGTGAAGGTTGTGCCATTTTCCACCAGTTCAGCACACTGATGAGTATTACCTTTAAGGTTCCTGACATAACTGAAGAAAGCCTTGTGATTATCCTTAGCCTGAGAGGCTATCCTGACCTTGTAATTGGCCTTGTTGGACTTTATTAGACCTCCTAGTTTCTTGTTTAGTTGAATCAAAGAGATCACGTCTCTATTACAGTTGCTCTCTCCGATTTTGGCCGTGACTATTTTTCTTTTGTTATATAGCCTGTTACAGTAAGAATTCCACACCTGCGGGCTCACTCCGCTCCCCTACCCTGCCCCCAAATCTCACCCGCCCCCAGTACATCTACCTTTATACCTCCATACACCACACCCACTATTACTCTACCCCAATCAGTGTCAAACATCTGGACACGCCCCATTTTTTCCCGCCAAAACTAGCCCTCTTACAAACCCCCATCATCTATTTTCCTGGCCTAAACACTCCTCTTCCATATATATTCTCATATAGTACTACTCTCCACATATCTATAACTACATCTTCTATAACTACATCAGTAAACTACCTGCTACTCTATAATTAGTTTCCTTTATACACCATCTACCTCTACTCACATCCATTTATTCTGTCTCCTTCCTCCAAACATGTCTTTAAAACTCTATCTCATATCTCTTTCTCTTTTCTTTCTCGCCTCTTCACTCAATTACAACCATCTCTCCGAACCCACTTCTTCAATACACTTGCAACACTTTCACATCACTAATTATCAAAACTTACCTCTCCCTCATTCATACTCTATTATTTCCCCCTATCTATATCCTTCTAACTATCTTCTTTTATTCCAATACAAACTCTTCCCTTACCATACACTCCCCATCTTCATAACTACTAGCAAATCCCTCCAATCTACAACAAAAGCCAACATCTTTGCCTTACTATCCGCCCTCATAAACTGTTCCATACTATATCATATTACCACTCTCTTGTCTGGTGATATCCACCCAAACCCAGGCCCCTCCCCTACAATAAACACAAAGAAATCCTTACTTTTTACTTCTTTAAATTCCCAAAGCATTGTAAACAAAGTCCCAAACCTCCATGCCTGGCTCATACACAATAAACCTGATATCCTATCTATATCTGAAACCTGGTTAAAACCACATATAAAAGACCCTGAAATTGTTCCCCCAAACTACTCCATCATCAGGAAAGACAGACCCCTCAAAAAGGGTGGTGGGGTTGCCCTCATATATTCATCCACCCTAGCAGTCACTCCCTACAATAAACCTATTCCACACTTCAACAATGCTGAACTTCTCCTTACTCTACTACAAATCAATAATCACAAACACATCTGTCTAGCTTCCATTTATATACCCCCAGGGGACAATATCTCCACACTTGAACATATCCTCTCTTGGATGTCTAATAACATTACCAACGAAACCATAATCATGGGAGATGTAAACATCAACTGGGCCTGCATCCAATCTCCAACAAACTCCTCAAATATTAGCCTATACAATTTCTCTCAACTAATCAATTCAGTAACTCACCCTACTAAAAACCTCTCCAGTGGAAGTATACTGGACTGGATCCTTGTCTCCCACCCTCACTATTTCTCCAACAGTGGTACCCTTCCAGACTCCCTTAGCGATCACTCCCCCATTTTCACCAACCGACTTCCCACTGCCCTTCAACAAACTCACAACTATATAACTATCCGTGACCAAAAACATTTCAACCCAACTACCTTTGTAAACTCCTTACAAGCAGTTAATTGGAACTGCCTAAAAACCCTTCCACTAGACATAGCAGTGTCACACTTTAATACAACTTTCTTGACATTACTTGACTCTCAAGCTCCCCTAAGGACAAAAAGAATAAAGACAAAATCTGCCCCTTGGCTCTCTAAACACACTCTTGCTACCATGACACATAGAAATAAAGTCTGGTCATGCTACCAGAAGCTTAAAACAAGTCTAATCCTTAATGAATATAAAATGCTTCGAAATAAAGTAAAGAAACTCATCACCTCTGATCGACAAAACTATTTTTATACACTCCAAAACCAAAATAAAAACAACCCTCAAAAATTCTGGAAAGGGATCTCCACTCTGCTTCATCCTAGTACACCAGACACTCCCACCCCTGATTCTAATGCCTCTGAACTAGACCTAGCCACCCAATTTAACTCATTTTTTATTGATTCTATTGCAAAACTGACATCTTCATTCTCCAACTCCACTATGCTCTCTAACACCCCCCCTACTCACACTCTATCCTTCACCACTTCTACTCCCTGTTCCCCATCTTCTAACTCCTCTACCACTTCTACTACACAACCTTTACTCCAAACACCTCCACCCTCCAACTCTCCCTCCCCAAACTCCACTTCCCTCTCATTCAATCCCATGCCTACATCCTCTATAAAGAAGCTGCTTAAGAAATTGAAACCTTGTACCAATGCCCCCCCTGACAATATACCTTCCTACTTTCTTAGTATAGCTGCTGATACACTCGCATATCCCATCAGCATCCTAATTAACCGTTCCCTAAAAGAATGCACAATTCCCCAAATCTGGAAACAAGCATACATCATTCCACTCCACAAAGGGGGCAACAATAACACCGTCAACAACTTCCGTCCCATAGCCATCCTGTCCCCCATTTCCAAAATCCTAGAAAAATGTGTCCACCTTCAACTCCTCCCTCATCTCCTAGAAAATCACCTTATAACTCCTACACAGCATGGCTTTAGACCTAATCACAGTACTATGACAGCCCTCCTTTCCTTCCTTGAAACAGTAAATAGAGCTCGTGATTCTGGCCTAATTGTCTCTACCTTATTATTAGACCTCTCCAAAGCCTTTGATACCATCTCACATAGCCTGCTCATATCTAAACTCTCAGAACTTAACCTTTCTTCCTCCTCCTTACAATGGTTCTCTAGTTACCTAGCCAACCGGAAACAAGCAGTAAAATGGAAAAAAACTACCTCCTCATTCCTTAATACCCCTACAGGTGTTCCACAAGGCTCCATTCTAGGACCTGTTCTCTTCAACATATTTATAAATGACTTCCACAAATCAATCCCTTTCTCAAACATCATCCAATATGCAGATGATTCCACCATCATCTGCTCAGCCACCTCTATCTCTACACTTCAAAAACTAACTCAAGATGCCTTTTCTATAACAGAACAATGGATGCTAAAGAATCACCTAGCTCTTAACGCCTCCAAGACCAAGCTAATGATTTTTACTCCCTCTAAAGCTACTCATCTCAACATGAATACATTTTCAATCACTAGCCAAGATAACTCTTCCCTAGAATTAGTGTCAGAGACCAAGCTACTTGGAGTACTAATTGACAGCCAACTTAAATTTACCTCCCACCTACAAAAAAACATCAAAAAAACCCACCAAAAACTTGGTATGCTTTATAGACAAAATGCCTACCTTACCTCTGCTACCAAAATAACACTTGCTTCATCCTTCCTTATCCCCTCCCTCCTCTATGGCGCCCTACTCCTAACTAATCTTCAATCCTCTCTCAAAAAACAACTTTCCTGTTGTTACAACAAAATTGCAAAATTCGCCACCAGCCACAAATCTTCCACTCACCACTGCTTTTCCCTCCAGAAACTAAAATGGCTAGAACTTCCCAATCAACTCACTTACACTCAGCTAACTCTAGCCCACAAGCTTATTCTCAACCGCTCCCTCTGTCCTTCCCTTTCTTCTGCATTTAATATGCATCTACCCAATAGAGTATTAAGATCAAACAATCAAAACCTACTCAAAGTCCATAAACCGACATATCCCCAGGCAAAACCTTCTATCTTTCACCCTAGCTCGCATCTGGAACTCCTTCCTTCACTCATATGTACCACCTCTAATCACTCTGCTTTCAAAAAATCTCTCTATACATACCTAGCATCTCAGTGGGAATGCTCCTGCTCCCACCCTACATAACCTACTCTTCTCCTCTATCTCCCTCCATACTCTGCTACATCTTACTATACCTAAATTTCTATAGAAATTATTAGGTAAGTCCAATGATTCTCTTCTTCCACCACTTCATCATCTCACTGTATCTCCTCTAACTTTCTAGTGACTAAGTTTTTCCTAACTACTATGTATAAATGGATATGTCTGTACAAATTAATATTATTACATTTTTTGCACACTGTATCTAGCTGTACATTTTTGCTTTTTTACCTTATTGTTAACCTTTGAGTGTATGTGTGAATATATGTTTGTAGGTATGTAAAATGTATTTTTGGAGCCTTTCTCCCCAGGACTCCATTGAAAACGGGTTCCTTGTGGCCCAATGGACTATCCTGGTAAACCAACTGCAATAAATAAATAAATAAATAGATCTTGGCTTACTTCTGGTAGGTATAGCAACCTCAATGTAGCCATTTACATGTTTGAGCAGGGTTTCTGAAAATAATTCTGTATAAGTAGCTGTGTTCTCAGGGTTAGGGGGAGCAGTGAATTTTGACAAACTGTTACTTTTATGATGTAGTTTGCTTTAGAATAGTTCCTAACTGTTATAAGTTTAGTTGGGCCCTCTGGGATGACTTTTATTTTGAGGGAGACAGTTTGGTGGTTTGACATAATGAGTATGTGACACAGGAAGGGTGCAGTGCAGCAGTCTCCCGTGTTGGAGAGAAATAGGTCCAATATGTTTGATCTTCTGGTTTTAGAGTACACTCTTTGGTCCAGGGTGTTAATGTTGATAAAATCCAGGAAACGTTGTGCCTATGAGTTAGAAACAGTATACGTTTCCCAGTCTGTAGAGGGGTGGTTAAAGTCTTAGAACTGCTACACGCTCTGCTTAGGCAATCTTCCCTTTTCTTCTTGCTCTGTCGCCATGTCATGTTAATTTTTGACTTCTGAAACAATGAAGGCTATCCTCTTGAATAGTAAAAGCAGCCACTTACCTGGACGAATATTTTTAAAGGACTATGGTAGTTGCTCCTACTCTACACATATTTTCTTTCATTTCCAAAGCCTGTTATTACATAAATAAGAAAAGAAATCACATTCCTGTGATGAGAGTTATTGACTTGGATGTCCATCTTTGATTTGGGCTAGCCATACCTCCATTTCAGCATTTGTTAATACTCTTGCCTTTCAGGCTGAGTATTATTTTATTTTTCATCTAAAATTTATATTGATATTGCACCTCCATGAAAGAGTCTGTTTGTAAATTTTACAGTATATTTATGTCTTAAGCATGCATGAGCTTTCTATCCATGCTGAATAATAGATCCCAGTTATAAATTACAAGTGACTATTCTGTCGTTAATTTAATCATAGCTATGACTGTAAAAAATTGACAAGCTTAGACTTTCTGGCCATTCAAACCTTTTTAAAGCAATATTAAAATACAGCAGTAACAAGACCTGTGTTTGTAGTAAAATGTAATGATTTCAGAAAGGAAGAAAAGATGACATACTAGTATATTGCATATTTATTTATTTATTCATTTTTATTTACTAAATTTTTTTTGCTATGTTTATGATGTGTAATTTAGCTAGAAAGTCATCCTTCTTGAAAATCTTTTATGGAATGCATAATAACCTACAATATCGATATCTTCATACTAACTGAAATACTAAGCAACGTTGTCCCCATATGCATAATCCTTATTTCCCAAAGAAAACTATACCATCCTAGGGGAAGGTATAAATGCATTCCAAGCCACACCCCAGCTGGAAGTGGTAACTGCATCAAAGCTTACACTAAAGCCCTGTACAAGCACTTGTATAAGTGTAGAGACTCTGCTGTTGCAGAGAGAATCAAAGCCAGACCCCCAAGTAAAAAAAAAAAAAAGGCCACCCTGGTGGATATCCAGCATAAACAAACTTTGCAACAAACACAAAAAGCTGCTGTCTAAGAAAACTAAGGCGAGGCCTCAACAATGGAAAAGCACCCTCCTCAGCCTCAACAGGCAAATAAGGCTACACGTCAAATCCTCTAAGAGTAACTTTGAGAAAAACTTAGCAATCACAGTCATGGATAATCATAAGGCCTTTTACAGCTATTTAAGTAGCTTAAAAGGTAGGACCCAAGCATGTGCTGAACTAGTGACTAACGTTATCACACACACTGATCCTGCAGAGATAGCAAACCTGCTAGTGGACAGATTTGGCAAAAATTTCACTCCCTGAGCCCCTCCAAACTTATCACAAACCATGCCCCAACCCCCCCCCCCACTGTACATATCCAATGAGCAGGTCATTAAAGCTTTGTCTAAGACAAAAAAAACATAGCGTCTATGGGACCATCCCAGGCTGTCTTCTAAACAAACTAAAACATGAACTAGCATCAGCATGGAGAACAGCAACAGTTATTCCCCTTCACAAGGTGGCTTAGCAACAGACCCAGGGAATTATAGACACATACATCTGACCAGCCTCATCTGTAAAGCCATGGAACATATCATCATAGACCTCCTAAATAAAAACATAGGTGACCTACAAACTCTGGATCTGATCCAATTAGGCTTCATCAAGTGCAGATCCTGCCTGTTAAACTTGGCGGATTTCTTAGAAAATGTGACTAGGGCCATTGACGAGGGCAAATCTGTGCACACAGTATACCTCGACTTGGCAAAGGCCTTGTACACAATCCCACACTCAGGCATTACCAGTAAACTTAGCAAACTGAATGTAAGTCCCTTTGTTGTAAGATGGGTTGCTAACTGTCTCAAAAAATAGTCACACACTATCAAAGTGGGTGATTCCACATCAACCAGCAGACCTGTCACCAGCGGGGTGACAGAAGGGTCAGTGCTGGGCCCCCTACTATTTGTTATGTACTTCTCAGAAGTTCAGGCCAAAACTAAGGGGCTTTAGCTGACCACGTTTGTGGACAACTGCAAACTGGGTGCAATTATTGAATCCCCAAATGATGTCTGTATACTTCAGGATGGTCTTACATAAACCAGTGACTAGTGTCTTAGTCACGGTCTCAAACTGAATGCAAAGAAATACATAATCATTCCCTTCAGTAAAAACAATGTCCCTTCACACTATCAAATTAACAACAGTAACCAATGTACCTACAAAGTGGTAAAAGATCTGGGATCACAAGTAGACTGAGACCTTAACTTCAACCACCATGCATCTACTACAGTAAGGAAGGCTTTCTATGTAGCACACTTGATTAGCAAAGGCATCACCTCTAGAGCAAAGAGGTTATAACCCCTCTATACTTGTCACTAATTAGGCCCATAATTGAGTATAATGCCCTTTTTGGCATATACCGTACAAAACACCTGCAGCAATTGGAGAGACCTCAGAGGTTTCTAACTAAGAAAATCAAGGGACTCTAGCATGTGCCTTACACAGACCAATTAAAATCCCTGTATCTGTACTCCGTATTGTATAGACTTATTAGGTGAGACTTATGCCTGGCTTACATAGAAATCTACGACCCAAACCTAATGAATTTTCGGCATATCTGTAAATCAAACAAGACTAGACCTACCTGTTCCAGGGACCTAAATATGGCTTGCGACTTGAATAGGACATGCTGAAGGGACAGATTTCTCTCCCAGTGACTGGCATGTCTTTGGATAGGCTGCCAATTCATGTGAAGCAGAGCACCTCTATGACAGTGTTCAAAAGGAATCTGGATGAGTGGATGGCGCATCACAAATTCTTACCAGGGATAGCACCCACAACCATCCTGGACATGGGCAGTCAGTAATAAATACAATTCTCAGTATTGACTAGAGTATCTATAGTATTACATTGGAATGAAATGGCTAGATCTCTGGGTTGATAGCCTAGTAACCTCCTATGATCTTATAATTTTATTATTCATGAGTTCCATCCTCATCTTATTTTGTTAATGCATTCACTAGGTCCTTTTTATCCTTTTCAAGGTTAGTGTGGTGTTGGATCTTATTCTAGTCAACACACTGAGTGCACAAAAGCAGTCTTGGTTGGATGACAGTTTATTGCAGGATTTTCCTACTGCCTTGGACATGTTAGTCAAATGCTATGTTACTGTCTACATGAGTTCCCAGGTACCTGACTAGTGAATTAACTTTTAGGAGTATTTTATTGATGATTTAGTTACCCAGAGTGGATGACTTTCCAAAAGTTACTATAATGCATTTCTTGGCACTGAGTTTTAATCTATGGCTTTGGTACCGAGTGTTCATCTTTGTTAGGCCTTCCAGAAAGATGTTCTTATCTTTAGTGTTCAGTGACTGCTCCTAGTTTAAAATTATCTGTGAACTTGGTCAACCAGAGACTTTTGACATTGGCTTTGACCTCTGAGAAGTAAAGAGTATCTGGCCCAGAACAGAGCCCTGGAGAACTCCACTAGTTACTGACCTCTTTTTGGAGATGGCCTGACTGATTCTAAACTCCTGTGTCCTATCAGTGAGCCAGCTAGCTATCCAACAAGTTATAATGTGGTTTATGCCTAGTTAAGTAAGTTTAATGATAATGCCCAAGTAGATAGTCAGTATGCAGGACATTCCCCTCATCCATTGCTTTAGTGACCTTTTCAAAGAAGTTCAACAGGTTCAGTAGTCATGACCTTCCTTTGACAAAGCCAAACTGGGATGGATCCAGTGTCCTGAGGTCTCCTATGTCCTTGTTGACAATTTCCATGATAATTCTTTCTATGGGTTTGCAAATAAGATTCATCAGCCAAATGGGTTTGCAGTTTCCAGGATCTGTTGAAGGCCCTTCTTATGAAGGTAAATGACCATTGCAGTTCTCCATTCATGTAGCACAAAGCCTATTTTAAGACTGTAGTTAAATAGTGACACCAGGGCTCTTGTTAAGTCATATTTTAGACTTTTCAGGAGGCATGCCAGGATGTTATCGGGGTCCACTGAGACTGTGTTCTTGGCTTTAGCAAGTGCAGCCAGTATATACTTTCTAATTATAGTTAGAGGGTTCTGTTTTAAGGTATTTCTTGGTGAATGGTTAGCTTAAGGATGAGTAAAGTTGGAAATGAATTTGTCCATTAACACGTTTGCTATATTGCCAGGCTCAATGAATGTGGCATCATTAATCACCAGTTCAGTGCATTGTTGTGTGCTGCCCTTGAAGATTCTGACATAGCTGTAGAAGACCTTATGTTATTCTTCACCTGGGAGGCTACCTTAACCTCAAAGTTGGTATTGTTTGACATAATTAGCCTCTTAATTACCTATTTAGTTTGATGAGAGAGGTTTTATCTATATGGGAATTATCCTTCCTGGTTCTTGCCATAGTTTTTTTTCCTTTTGTTGTGTATCTTGTTTAATTTGGGATGCCATCATGCTGGTTGTTTCTGGGGCTACCTCTGGGCTTACCTCTGGTAGGTACAGAGAGCAATTCATTGTATTCAGCTGAGATTGTTGGGGGGCATTGAATTTTGATAAATCGTCACTTAATGAAAGGTAGTTTGCCTTGGAATAGTTCCTATCTGTTACTTGTTTTACTAGGGTTACACAGTTGATTTTAATTTTGAAGGAGACACTTTAACGATCAGATCTTACATGGAGGGTGAGGAATGTGGCAATGGGGATTCCAACATTCTCCCATATCTGTGAGTATGAAGTCCAGTATGCTGGAGACTCTAGTGGACGTTTTCCCTATTTGGTCAAGGGTGTTTCTATTTATGAAATCCAGGAATCTTTGTGCCTTTACATTTGAGAAATGTAGGATTCTCAGTCTACAGAGGGGTAATTAAAGTCACCCATGAGTAGGGTATTAGGTTGGATGGTAAGTGTTTCTAGTAGGTTAAGTATGCATTGTGGGATTCTCGTAACATGGAGGGTGACCTCCAGCTGGCTAGGATACAGTACAAGATTTATCTATGGTAATCTGCACGTGGAGGAACTCCACCATATCATCCTGTTTGACCAACCTAGAGGTATTTGTTGTTGATGTACATCAAGACACCTACACCTTTAGCCCTTGTCTGTGCAGCTCCTGGTCTAAAATTGTGTGGGGGGGCACTGAAACCTTGCATCTCCTTGGCAAAGCAATGTGGTCTGCTAGCCATGTCCTCCCAAGCTGACAAATAAGGGATTCCCTTAGAATGACAACAGAAACGCAGCCCATTGTTAAAATTAATCATCTTTTGCTCATATTGTGGCATCATCCTCAGTGATGGTAATATGCTGCTCAATGCACTGTGACATCATCCTCAGTGATACATTGTATCATTGTATCATCCACATTGTATCATTGTATCATCCTCGGTGATGGTAATATGCTGCTCAATGCACTGTGGCATCATCCTCAGTGATACATTGTATCATTGTATCATCCACATTGTATCATTGTATCATCCTCGGTGATGATAATATGCTGCTCAATGCACTGTGGCATCATCCTCAGTGATACATTGTATCATTGTATCATCCACATTGTATCATTGTATCATCCACATTGTATCATTGTATCATCCACATTGTATCATTGTATCATCCTCGGTGATGGTAATATGCTGTGCAATGCACTGTGACATCATCCTCAGTGATACATTGTATCATTGTATCATCCACATTGTATCATTGTATCATCCTCGGTGATGGTAATATGCTGCTCAATGCACTGTGACAACATCCTCAGTGATACATTGTATCATTGTATCATCCACATTGTATCATTGTATCATCCTCGGTGATGGTAATATGCTGCTCAATGCACTGTGACATCATCCTCAGTGATACATTGTATCATTGTATCATCCACATTGTATCATTGTATCATCCTCGGTGATGGTAATATGCTGCTCAATGCACTGTGACAACATCCTCAGTGATACATTGTATCATTGTATCATCCACATTGTATCATTGTATCATCCTCGGTGATGGTAATATGCTGCTCAATGCACTGTGACATCATCCTCAGTGATACATTGTATCATTGTATCATTGTATCATCTCAGTGATGGTAATATGCTCCTCAGTGCTAGGCTCATACCAGCCTGAGAGGTCCACAGTGTCTCTCTTCATACAGTCCAGTGAGGTACATCTCAGGACATTTACATGCTATTTATTTATTTTCCTGAGTGGAGCACTGATCTCCATGGACCTTTTTCAGACTCTGTCTGGGAACAGTGGCTGGTTAAGTGACTTGCTCAGACTCAGTTAGGCAATGGAGGCTGAGGGAATCAAACTTTGCACCACTGGAGCACAGCAAGCAGCTTGTTAATGGCTCCTTAATACTCTAAGCCAACTATTTTTGTGGACTATGTTGGAATCATACACGTACTTGTGACATAATGACTTGAGTGCATGTACAATTGGTGGATCCTGGTTCCAGATAAGCAACCAGCTGTTAGCATGGCCTTGTTCAATCTGGTTAGAGGAGCATCAGTATATCTTAAAATGGTGTCCCCTGTGGCAAGAGTCCTGGGAAGTGTGTTTGCTTGCCTTGGGTTTGGGGCTCCACTGAGTGTGACTGTATGTGTGGCATTAAGCGTTCTTTTTTCTGGGTGCCTTTGGGCTTGCTGAGGCATAACTTTGACAAAGAACAATCTAGGTAATGTTTGTTGTTTAGGAAGATTGTTTTTAAATGCCTCATCACACATTAATCTATATGTGTTGTATGCTTTGTAAGGTAGCTGTTTTGTGCATGGTTTCAACAATGTCATGTGTACTTGTATGCTAGAATTTAGCCTCTAGTCTCATTGTGTAAGAACACCTCATGTACTGTGTCTGTTTCTTTAAGGATTAAGTGGCTATTGTTGAACATGTGATGTTTGCTACCTTTTCTCAAGATGCCCATGACCATCAATAGAAGTTAGAAAATTGCATATCCATGCTTTGCAGTCCTTTTGTTTGTGAGTTACAAGAGGTCGGATATTGTGGTTAGAAGGCTATTAAGGGTACTTTTTTGGTGCAAATATAAAAGTGCTTTATTGGGGCGGATTATGTCAAATTGTACTAAAATCTATTAACTTTAATGGTTACACAGTACTAAGGGTGCTTTATTGGGCATACATTATGCTAAACAGTACTAAATTCCACTAACTTTAGTGTTTAGACAATTGAATTCTACAAAATCTATAGGTATTTCCACTTGACACACTTAGTTGCTCTAAGCTTGTTGGCTCACAAGGTATTTGTTCTATATTTATTACTTTACAGGGTACCGTTTATGGGCCATTCAATAAGCAAAATTTGCTTTCTAGAATAGATCTATGGAAACAATGGGTGGGAAGAATACTTAAGTAGCTTATTCAACAGACAATAGCAACAAAAAAGGGGAGGGAGATACCCTGGAAACCAGCTTACCATATGGGCGTAGACCAGAGATAAAACACTTTAAAACCACAACGGGAAAAGGGTGGGAGGGTTAGGTAAAAAATCAAGGAAGAGGCAGGCTAGCTAGAAAGGGATTTATCTGATCAAGTAAATCCAACATTGGAGCTCTGTCAGACACTTTATCTTAGTGTCTCAGTAGAGGGTGAAGCAGACACAAAGAACAGGGGAACAGAAAGGCACTAAAATGGCAAGTAATAAGTAGAACACAAAACTGTAAGATCAAAACTGGAATATCAAGAACTGCAAAGGTGCTGAAACACAAATCCTAGAGTATAACAAAAAAATTCTCACTACTGAATTCTATTATAGTTTAAGGCACCAGACTATGCAGAAATTTAACGGTAACTCTGTTTATCGAAAATATAGTAATAAATTACTAAATAATGCTCAAATCTGGCAGTAGTCCACAGTTTTGCCACAACTGTGAATGAAACTACAAGATGTAAGGCCCAGTATGGTTTAAAATAAAAATGGAAAGCTTTTACAAATAATTCTACTTGTGGAGATAGAAATGCAGTTTGATATAGAAACACAATCTTCCTACAACTGCAAATTAAGCTACAAGACTAAGCTCCCAGAACAAACTAAAAATGCAAGCAAATATGGAAAAAATACAAAGAAGTATCACTACACAGGCCACACACAGGTTACTATAAATGTAAGTTCAAATTTAAGTAGAAGTGAAATAAAATGTTTATTTCTGTGTTATTTGAATTTCCCTCACCCTTTGTGGAGGATGTGAAGGTTTGCTATGCCTTCTCCTGTCGATGTAGACATTTCTGCCCTTGTCCCATGATAGCTGTTGTACAAACATAATTCTGCAGAATCAAGTACATCCTTAACCCCTATTGCAGTATGCTGCTTTCTGTCCCAAATTGGGGATGACATTTTAGTAAGCCTGACCAACCTCTACCCCAGGATGGGAGACCTGGCATTGAATAATCACTGCAACTATCCCCTGTCTAGTTCCATTAGTACACAAACCATTAACTTTCTTGGATGGCATAAGCCAGTGAACCTTCTTGGCTAGGCTTACCTAGACCCTTGGGCCAATAGCCTAGTACCTACCTATGAACCTATTAATCTCAGGTCTTTTGGGTAGTATTCAGGACTTTATCTCTCAATACTGCAGAGCTAAGCCTGGAAATTACATTTTATATAAAAAAGACTGCGTATGGGCAGCAAATTTCAAGTTTAGTAAAATAACTTACGTTGAGGAGATATGTAAAATTATCAGACACAAAGCAGGTAGTGAAGTCACTCACCTTTTAAGTGACCTCTTGTCAGTGCATCCACATTCTGAGTTAGCCATTGATTAGTAATATTCTGTGGTGAGATTATGGAACCTTCCAAGATGACATCATTATGTGAGATGTTTCGGTCAGTGATCAGTACATGTGAAAGAGTGATTATGTTAAATATATGTCATTGAGGTGTGGACAATTATGTCTGTTAAAAGTTGAAACTAAAACATACTTTTCATTTTGATTGTTCAGTCTTCTTAATTTAGCTGATGTGTTGCATATTTCAGCCCCAGGTAATCAAGACATTTTTAATATTTTCTTAGACATTCTGCTGAAAGGAGTATATTTCAATATATCACGGGATGTCCAGTCACAAGGACACCGCTGTTGCTTGCAAGGTTCTTTGTTATAAGGTTTGCAGTTTTACTGCTTAACAGCATACCACATTTTACAATTAGTATGCAATTAAGTCCAGCATACATATTCTCCCAAATACTACAGCTTACATATGTTTCAGCATTTACTTTACATTTTGGAGTGCTTGTGCAGCTGTTCTTTGTTCATTGTTATATTAGTGGATTGATCTGGCATAGATTTAATGGAGATCCCACCTGTTAAGTTTATTAGAGTAGAAAATGAGTTATGAAGATTGATAACTATTTTAAGATGTATCTGTGCGTATATATATATATATATATATATATATATATATATATATATATATAAGGAAGATAGCTTGAATAGTGGAAGTTTAAATGTTTACATCGTGGCTTTTAGTCTGCTAACCAGTATGCATGATACATGCAATGACTACATGCTCATGCTAAGTCATGCCTTCCCTAAAGTTGCGCTGTCCCATTCAGGCAGATGCATTCTTAAATATAGTCTCGCTGCTAGGTGTAATTAGCAGTCTGAAAGTAGACTGTTCCATGATATATTACATCAGGATGCTTTAAACTATGCTATTGCGGTTACTCACTAATGGCACATAAATTGTGAGACATGATGATATGCAAATGGTTTCATTATATCTGTCTCAAAATAACATTATCTGATTAAAGTTTGTGACCAAGTATCACTACATAAATAATGTCCCCTACAACTCACATGCCTGTCACAAGATGAACGGAAAAAGAACTGTGAGTTTCAACACATGACCAAACACCTTTGTGCATAGAAATGTAACAAATATGACCACAATTCAATGGACAAAACAAACCATCAGATAAAAAAATGTTAACTTACTATAGATAAAAATTATTATGATCTTTCTTTGCTAATTATTTGCTCACATTCTTGATTATTGTTTCATAATAAATTTGTTGGACAAATAAAGCATTAATCAGATGATTACCATAACTGTGAAAGCATCCCATTCTTTGTATATAAGATGTGAAACTGCTGAAGAAAGGAAAGGAATGTTCACTAGAATGTTGACTGGTTGTAGTATGAAAACATGGATTAGCATGGCTGTTCATAAAACAAAGATATTGAATCATTGTCAGTAAGCTTCTTACTTTTCTGTCAAAAGCAGGAGAATAGTTAAAAGTTCTGTGGAATGCAATATAAATAATAAAGTTTCAAGAAATCGCCACAACTTTCTTTCATTTCCTTTTGAACCTACTGCTCTGCGATCACATTAGCAGCGATATTTTTACTCGTTTTGCTCTCAAAAATGTTGCTTAAATATGTTTTTATCTATTAATAAAAACGGTAGGACTACTGCACCGGCAGCATTGTTCCATATTTAGAGAATGGGTAAGCTGCAGGAAGAATGTAACTGACAAGGCATGCTGTAAAAGTGGGTTAACAGGACATCTGTGTATAGTACTATACGTTCCTCATGTTAAACAGCCCCCTCATTGTATGACATTTACATATTATAGTGTTCTAATTATCACAGCAGAATAAATTCTGAACCTCCCTAGTGGCAAATTTGAATGGAATTGCCAACACAGCAGACACTATGCTTTCATTTGTTAATTGAACTTCTGATGGGATAAAAGTTAAAATATTAAACAAGTACTTGAAAGTTATACATTATTTAACAATTATGATGACAATACTTTTTCCTAATCTCGATCCACTTTTTCTGCATTCTGAGCACAATTGTTTGAAATTTGCATGAAACAAATGAAGCTGAAACAGCTGCATATGAGCAAGGATCACATTCCAGGAGATTTAATAGGTCAGTAACCTCTTTACAATCATTGTTTTTCTATTTTTTATAACCCTGAAAAATGCTAATTCTGTTTTTCTAAGAGGTACATAGGAAACTATCCCTGATGTGGGATGTGTGCACAGATGGTTTGGCATAACATTTAATCTTCAGCTTCCTGAGCTAGTGAGAACTTTATGAAAACTATTATCTGCAGAGAAAATGTACATTATATACATGAAATGATTATCTGCAGGTAAAATATACATAATTGAATATTCCTGTCACTGTTGAATTCAGCATCCAGACAGGAGTAACAAAGTTTTGGCCCTGTCAATAAATGCTGGTGACACAGTGTTAGAATATCAATATAATTATTTTCAGGTCAGATTGATCTGCAGTTACTGTTGGTACTGTTGGTAAAACCACCTCACATCCCTGCTGCACATAAATAACATAAACTAGAAATAAACTTCAATATATTTTTTCAGCAACTGATGTAGATACTTTCTTGCAAAACTGTTGCATACAAATAAAAAGCCCACAGTGTAGGTGTTGATTCCATTGCTTGGAGTAAAGAAAAAGTTCAAAGTAGAGGTACAAACTCATATCTTGTAATACACATACAGCTTATAATACTCAATCTATGAATGCATAAATTATTTAAGATACAAAAAATATACAAATGAGGAATCTGAAAGTACTTATTATGCTAAGTGTATTAAATGCAATCTCAGCTCCCTGTGGCAATGTTTAGCCAGTAATTGTTCCCAATATGTTTTCCCAGGTTATCCCTATTTTCTTATCAGCTATTTTCAGATTATTTTATCTGTTATTGATTTGATAGTCTGATGGCTAAGGTTGTTTACTGATCCACAAAATAATTTTGAAAAGGACATCATTCTGTGGTCCCTTAGCTTACAAACTTCGTAGATTATTCAAGTATGTGTGAGGTTTTTTTTTCTGATGTTTTGTTAATAAGCAATCGTCTTATATTTGTAGTGTAAAAAAAACAAAGCTATGCACAGCCTCTAAATGCAGGTAAGGTTTGTGCATGGAGTATTGGTTCTGGACAGATCGGTCAACTAGTCTCTATTTCGGGGGAATATTCCTATTTTCAGGCCTGATTTACCCCTGTACAGCATGTCCCTATTTTGGAGGCTTGTCCATATTTTCAGGCTAGATTCTCCCCTTTACACAATTTTCTAAACTCCCCTCATTAAATGTGATTTTTGAAGCTATCTAGTGCACAGAAAAACACACTATGTGACCAATATACTAGTGGCAGCAATAATTTAAAGAATAAGAACTCATCTTATATCTCTCTTTTTTTCTGAAGCAAAAATAAATTATATTGTATGGTAGGATTTTGCAATACAGTTCATAGGTTCATAGGTTCATAGGAGGTTAATAGGCAATGGCCCTAGGGCCTTTACAAGCCAAGCCACGTTATACTCACGTTCCCTAATTTACCTTGGTTAGATGGGCATTATTCGCAGAGTGAGTCTATGATCACCACTGACTGCCCCTGTCCATGAGGAACATAGGTACCACCCCTGGGGTGAATTTATGGTCTCCCATCCAATTGTCTAGGTTGCTACTGAATAGGGTTATTGAGGAGCTCTGCTTCATGTGAAGTGGGAGTTCATTCCAGAGGAATGGCAGTCTCTGGGAGATACATCTGTCTCTCCAACATGTTCTGTTAATGTTGCAGGCCAAGTTGATATCTTTGGAGCAAGTGACTCATCCCATTTAATGCAGCATTTCCATTGGGGCAGTGTCAGAGACTGCTCTGTACACCAGGCATAAGTCACCTCTCCAGTGGCAGGGCTTTCCGTCTTTCCATGTAGGTTGATATGTAGGTTTCCATGTAGAGTTTCATTAAAGTCTACAGACTTTACACTGTCTCTTTTATAATGTGCTTATATCTGTCCATCATTTTTATCAGTCTCTGTTTTTTAAACAGATTTCCTACTGATAGTGGGAAAAGACATGCACTGTTTGGTATTGAAATTGTATACAAATTAGAAACCCAGATTTTTAGCGGGATGTACCTACTTTTCATGGGACTTTGCTTCTGTTTTTCATTGGTTCATAGGTAAGTGCTAGGTTAGCTGTCCTTGCACCCCATTTTAAACCTAGTAAATTTCCCCTTTCGTGATTGAAATAAACTATCCCATTTGGTTATCATAGGATCTTAGGAGATTATTAGGCTATCAACCAGGTGGTCATTTTAAGCCTATCCATTTCAACCCAATGTAATACCGTAGAGGTACTAGTCAATACTCAAGATTGCATTTAGTGATGACTGCCCATGTCCAGGAGGGTTGTTAGTGCTATCCTATTTAGGAATTGACAGTGCCCCATCCACTCATCCAGGTTCCTCTTGAACAGTGCCATAGAGGTGCTCTGCTTCACATGGAATGGTAGCCTGTTCTAAGGACATGGCAGTGGCTGGGAGATAGCGCTGTCCCTCCAGTATGTCCGATTTAAGTCACAGGCCATATTTAAGTCCCTGGAACAGGTAGCCTTAGACCCGTTTGATTTACAGATATGCAGTAAGTTCATTAGGTCTGGGTCTTAGGTTGCTCTGTAGTCTAGGCATAAATTTCCCCTAAGAAGTCTATAAGATACAGACTATAAGTGACACGGACTTTAGTCAGTCTGTCTAAGGCACATGCTGGAGCCCCTTGATCTTCTTTGTTAGAAACCTCCGAGGTCTCTCTAATTGCTGTAGATGCTTAGTACTATACATACCAAATGGGGCATTATACTTAATTATGGGCTGGATAAGTGCCAAGTATATAAGGGGTTATAACTTCTTTTGCTCTTGAGCTGATGCCTTTACTAATCAAGTGAGCTACATGAAAAGCTTTCCTTACAATGGTAGACACATGGTGGTAGAAGTTAAGGTCGTGGTCAGCCTGTGATCCCAGGTCCCTTACTACTTCATGGGTACTTAGGGTATTGTTATTGATTTGATAGTGTGAAGGGACATTGTTTGTGCCAAAGTGAATTATGATGCTTTTCTTTGCATTCATTTTGAGACCATGATTAATACATCAGTCGATGGTCTGTGTGAGACCCTCTTGGGGTATACCGACATCATTTGGGGATTCAGTGATACCACCTAGTTTGCAGTCATCTGCAAGCTATGTCAGCCACAACCCTTTAGTTTTGACGTGAACTTCTGAAACGTATATTCCAAACAGTAGGGAGCCCAGCACTGACCCCTGTGGCACCCCACTGGTAACACATCTGTTGGTTGATGTGGAGGTACCCACTTTGATAGTGCATGTCCGGTTTGTGAGCCAATTGGCAACCCATCTTCCAACAAAGGGGGTTACATTCAGTTCACTAAATTTATTGGTAATGCCCAAATGTGGGATTGTGACAAAAGCCTTTGCCAAGTGAGGTATGCTATGTGCACAGATTTGCCCACATCAATGGCCTTGGTCTCACTTTCAAAGAAATCCACCAGATTTATCAGGCAGGATCTACCCTTCACGGAGCCGAATTGGGTAGCATCCAGGGTTTGTAAGTCACCTATGTCTTTATTTATGAGGTCCATACATTCAATGGCCTTACAGATGAGGCTGGTTAGGCTTATGGGTCTGTAATTCCCTAGGTCTGTTACTAGGCCACCTTTGTGGAGGGGGGATAACTGTAGCTGTTCTCCATTCCGCAGGAACAAAGCCTGTGGTTAGGCTGTGATTGAAAAAGGTACTTAGTGGTGATGCTAGTTCTTGTTTTATTTATTTATTTATTTATTGGCATTTGTTTACTGGGAAAATCCACTGGGCTAGGAAATCTGATTTTTGGTGGAGGCCTGGGGAGAAAAGCTCCATTGCATCATGAGAGGTACATGAGAATGCATAAAGTTACAAAATAAGAGAAAAATTATATAATGTTTAGAAAGTTACTAAGAAGTTTCCTAAAAACAAAACTAGTTGTACAAGTTACATAGAAATTTCATAAAACAATAAGATTTCTAGAAGTTTTATATGCAAAGGTTATACAAAAGTTTCACGGAACTGTTATGAAAATGGAGTATGACTCAACAGATGACACTACTAGTCAAAGTGTTTGGAGACAAAATATATAAAGTTTAAAAAAAAAACATTTCCTAGAAGTTACATAAAACACAAATTATACAAACGTATCAGACAAATTCATCTATCAATTATAATTCAATAGGTAGCACAACTAATCATAGTGTCTAGAGACAGTATAAATGGTATGATAGACAACGTGCAGGATACTACTGGGTATTATAAGAAAAGCAAATGTTATCAGCATAAGAATGGAACAACTAATTAGATTATTAGAGTAACACGTTTTGAGAAAAGAATAGTGATGTCACTTTTAAGAATGCAAATGGCAAGGGAGGAATAAGATACGAGTAAGGAAAAGAAGGAGGAAAGAGAAAGGGGGGAAGAGCAGGGATATAAAGAGAAGTAGCAGTAGCTAGAGAGAGGAGAGAAGCAAGGGAGGAATAAGATACGAGTAAGGAAAAGAAGGAGGAGAGAGAAAGGAGGAAGAGCAGGGACATAAAGAGAAGTAGCAGTAGCTAGAGAGAGGAGAGAAGGAAGAAGACAAAGAAAAGGAAGGGGAACAGAGAAGAGGCACAAGAATGAGTGAAAATAAAAACTTAGTAGGAAGTACAGAGAGTGATGCTAGCACAAGCTACAGAAAGTAGTTGGTTATAAGTTAGATGAATGGCAGAGTGAGTAATGGAACAGTCACGTCCATTTGGATAGAAAATGGCTGTATAGTTCCCCTTTTAAATGTGGAACGGCAATGTTGCAGACAAATCGAGGGTGAGAGGTTATTCCATATTTTGGCAATTTTCCAGGAGTACAATAGCTAACCAGCAGGTAGCTTGGGTTTATGGACTTATATTGCTGTTCAGGTCATTGGAACTTAGCAAGGTAATAGAATCTAAATAAGGAGCTAAGTGCAGGGCAGTCCTAAGGCTTGCATATGACTTTATTTGAAGATGTGAGCTGGGGGAAGAGAAGGTAGTGAGGGAGCTCCAGCCATTGTAGCTGTTTTATTGCAAACAGTGGTGTATAAAATGGCAGTTATTAATGGCAAATTCATCAGTCTTGTTATAGTAAGATTCTAGTTTGGTTATCGGGGAAGACTGTAGACTGAGTAGTAAAGGGGCACTGTAGGTTAGTGATGGTAGGAGGTAAGATGACGCTAAAGTTTGTTTAGAAGGGAGGGAGAGGAATTTGTTATGCTGGTAGAATAACCAGAGTTTTTTTTGTGTCTTGCTTACATTGTTTTGAATGTGAAGATCAAATTTGAGGTTTTCATCAGTTATTATCCCCAGCAATTTAATGTGGGTTACTAACCTGATTTTAGTGGAATTTTGTGAGAAGATCTTGAAGTCGGCTATTTTAATAGGGGTGTTTCTCTTGGGAGTAATATTATAAGTTGGACTTTTTTCGATTTAAAGAGAGGTGAATTTTGTGAAGCCATTTTTCCACAGTGAAAATTGTGGCCTGAGTGGATTTCTGTATAGTATCAGAGTTTAGAGTAGAACAGACTTTAGTAGAGTCGACTGCGTACTGGAATAAGGAGTCATGTTGAATGACTTGGTAGAGGTTATTAATGAAAATGTTAAACAAAAGAGGGCCTAAAATAGAGCCTTGGGGTACTCCTGTAGGGTTGTGCAGATATGGGGAAATGGAGTTCTGCCATTTAACAGCATACTCTCTGTTGAAGAGGTAGCTTTTGAACCAGTTAACAGAATGGGGAAAAAGACCAATAGTGGAAAGCTGGGAGAGGAGGATAGGGTGAGAGATGGTATCAAATGGTTTTAATAAGTCCAAAAAATGGCAGATACAATGTTACCTGAATCACAGGCTTTGATGACTATGTCAAGGAAGGAAATTAGTGTAGTGGATATGCTATGGCCTGGATGGAACCCGTGATGTGTAGGAGAGAGGGTATTGTGTTTTAGAAGATAGTCTAATAGTTGTTTTGCACACATTTTTCAAGAATTTTAGAAATAGGGGAAAGAATAGCAATGCATCAAAAATTAGAGATATCAGAGGATGCGCCCCCTTTGTGGAATGGTAAAATGATGGCTTTTTTCCAGAAACCAGGGACATGAGATTCTTGGAGAGATCTGTTTATCAGGATGCTGATGGGGTATGGTACTGAATCAGCAGCAAGTTTTAGAAATTTGGTAGGAATATTATCAGGAGAGTTAGAGCATGGCTTTAATTTCAGCAAAAGTTTTTTGACATATGAGATGGAGATACGAGAAGAGAGAATGAACTGAGGTTGACAGGTTTGTCATGTGCAGTTAGGTTGGGGGGGTCTAGATGTTAAAAGTGGATTGGTGTGAGTTTTTTTTTTTTTTTTGGAGTATTAGGACAGTACTGTGGAGGATTCTGTTGGAAGGAGGAAGATGTGGGAATAGAATTATTAGGGAGAGGAAAGGAGAAAGTTGCAGTAATCTTGGCTATAGTGTCGATAAAGTAAGAGTTAAAGACACCTGTTGTTTTTTCACAGGGCATGTAATGGTGTGGGGAGGGGTTGGGGTTTCTGTCAGGGTTCAATAGGTCATTGACAGAAGACCACAAAAGTTTGAGGTTATTGTTTTTAATTTAACTGCTGGTTTCAGAAGTAAAGCTGTTTGCCTTTTGCAACAAGTTTTTTAGCTTGGTTACAGAGCTGTTCATAGAGAGTAAAGTCGGAAATATTGTTAGATTTATGCCAGAGTTTTCATGCTTTGTCCCTAGTGGACATGATTTCTTTAGTGTTTTTTGATAACCAGGGTGCATGATTAGAACTGATTCTTTTAGTTCTGGTAGGTGCTAGTCTGTCTAGAATTGCTAGACAAGTATAAGTATAGCAGACCATCATCTAAGGGAAGAGATTTGAGGCTATTCAAGTTAATGTTTGTCAGGATGTTGTTAAATGTGATGGGGTTACATTCTGAGAGATTTTGGACTAGTTTAATATTATGATTTTTTGATATAGATGTGTAGACTCAAATTGTATAGGCAGGAAGATGATCACTGAAGGAGTTGGGCATATTGCCTGAGGGTATGAACTTGGAGGGATATGAGACTAAAGTCTAGTCTAAGATGGATCCTCCATTAGTTTTATTGTACCTAGAAGTGGTAGTAATAAGTTGTGTGAAATGAAACAGGTTGATGCTGGAGGTTGTCAGTTTAGAGGAAATAGAGGTCCAATCAATATTCATGTCACCAAGGATTATTGCTTTGTTTTTTATAGTGTGAGAGATCCAGGATAGAAATTCTTCCAGAATAGAAATGTTATTTCCAGATGGGATGTAAATGACAGTTATAGAGTTGTCTACAGCAGTTAATATTAGACATCCTGGGGTGTTATCTGCTCCCATAGAGGCTGTGTTCTCTGCCTTGGACATGACTTTGAGGACATGGTCTTCAGATATGTATGGTGGGGGGGGGTATGGGGGAGGGTTTGTTGTAAGTTAGGAGACTCAAGGATTCAAAGGTACAAAGATTAAAAAAAAACTTTATTGTCATTTAGGAACCACAAGTGCAACCTTAACAAAATTTCACATATCAGCTCATCATCAGAGTACAGAGGCAATTTAAGTATAAAAAGAATGCAACATAATGTATACACAACTATTCTAACGACTAATACACATAACAAATACCCCTTATAAGCTGTTTCGAGTCAGGTAAAACTACCCATACATATAAACCTAAACATATGAACAAATAATACACAGAAAAAAAGAAGAGAAGAAAAAAGGATAAGGGAGTGATAATTTCACCAAACATATACACTAGCAAGTTTGCTATCTCTGTGGGGTCAGTGTGTGCCATACCATTGGCCATCTGTTCTGCGCATGCTTGGGTCCTACCCTTTAGGTTATATATCTAGCTGTAAAAGGCCTTATGGTTATCTTTGGCAGTAATTGCTAGGTTTCTCTTAAAGGAGCTCTTGAAGTTGTGTTATTTGCCTGTTAATGCTGTGGATGGTGCTTTTCCATTGTTGGGTCTTTGTCTTTGTTTTCTTGGACAACAATATTTTGCATTTATTATAGAGTTTGTTGATGCTGGAAGTCCATCATGGTAGCTTGATTTTACTTGGGGCTCAGGCTTTGATTCTATCTGGTACAGTCGAGTTTATAAACTTATGCAAGTGATTGTACAGGGCTTTAGTGTAAGCTTTGGCTTAGTTACCACTTTCAGTTTGGGATGGAGCTTGGAATGCATTTATACCCTCACCTAGGAGGCCATAGTTTGTCTTAGTTTGATTTCACCCTTTGTGAGGTCTGGTGTTAGTTTCAGTTTAAAGGTGACTGATTTGTGGTCGGTTTTACTTACAAACAAAGACAATGGCAACCTTCAAACACTGGACCCCACCCAGTTTGGGTCCGTGAAGGGCCGATCTTGTCTCCTGAACTTGATTGACTTCTTTGAATCAGTCTCCAGAGCCATGGACAAGGGTAAGGTGGTCCACACAGCCTATCTAGACCTTGCCAAGGCCTTTGACACCATCCCCCACTCTGGAATCATAGATAAACTTACAAAGCTTGGCATTAATCCCTACGTCACCCAATGGGTTGCTAACTGGCTTACTGATAGAACCCACACTGTAAAAGTAGCCGACTCCAAATCCAGCTCCAGACAAGTGACAAGTGGAGTACCTCAGGGTTCAGTCCTGGGACCGCTCTTGTTTGGCATCTACTTCTCTGAAGTACAGGCCAACACTAAGGGACTCTGGATAACAAAGTTTGCAGATGACTGCAAACTGGGAGCCATTATTGAATCCTCAAATTATGTGGATACTCTACAAAAGGGCCTTACAGAAACAGATTATTGATGCCCGAGCCATGGGCTCAAGCTCAATGCCAAGAAATGTATAGTTATCCCCTTTGGGAAAAAACATGTATCCGTGAATTACCATATAGGTGGCAGTATACTAAACAGCGAAAGTTTGATAAGAGATTTAGGGACACAGGTGGACAGTGGTCTCACCTTTGATAACCATATCGCCACAACAGTCAGGAAATCCTTCTATGTGGCACACCTCATCACTAAGGGCTTTTCATCCAGAAAAAAGGAGGTCATTGTCCCACTGTACTCATCCCTCATTAGACCCATTATAGAATACAATGCCTCGTTTTGTATGTACCTCTCAAGACATTTGCAACAACTGGAAAGGCCACAGAAATACCTCACTAAAAGAATCACAGGCCTAAAGCAGATGCCCTACTCTGACCGCCTTAAAAAACTCCAGCTATACTCTGTTGCATATCGTCTACTCAGAGGCGATCTTTGCTTAACATACAAGGCCATGTCAAACCCAGAGCTGTTGGACATGCTACACTTAAAGAAATCCCAATCCCTCAAAGCCACATGCTCCAGGGATCTAAACCTTGTCATCACAATAAACAAAACATGCTGGAGGGATAGGTTCCTGACCCAGAGACTCCCCAGACTCTGGAATAGATTGCCCATACATGTCAAGCAGAGTGCCTCTTTGGTCCTCTTCAAAAGGAACCTTGACTATTGGATGGGAGAAAGGAAATTCACCCCGGGGATCACGTCAGTCGCCCTGCTAGACAGGGGTCCAGAGAAGTAAATAGTGTGGGAAGAAATAGCCAGGGAATTGTTATGGCTAGGCTTGTATAGGCCCTAGAGCTGATAGCCTAGTACCAACCTATGAACCTATGAACCTATGAACTAATGAGCATAGCTAGTCTTAGGCATAGGCCAACTAGGTGGCCACCTAGGATGCCACTCTATTAGGGGCACTTTTCCAGTATTTATTTGGTGTAGGTAGACCAGGATGGGGTACCGGTTGGTGTGGTGGAGGGCACCATGGAGCCCTTTTGCCTAGGGCACTAGTTGACCTAAGGCCGCTCCTGCTAATGTGTGTCCGGCAGTTGCAGCAGGTCATCTGTTAGACATGCTGGTAATGACCAGATCTAGAATATTTGTTACTCTTGTTGGTGTATGGACAATTGCTAAGGACATTTGACTACACAAAGTCAAGGAACGTTTGTGCTAGCAAATTTGGTTAGTGTAGGTTTCCCAGTTGATAATGGGATAATTGAAATCCCCCATAACCAGTGTGTTCAGTAAAATCTGAATTGTCTTCAGTTTGGTTAAGTAGGCTTCATGGGTGTTATGACCCATTGACGGAGATCTATAACTGGCTAGGACTGGAATAGGGGTCTTACTCACCATAACCCGGACCTGGAATAACTCCATGAAGTTGTCCAGTCTAACTAGATGGGAGGTGAATTTATATCTAATAAAGATTGAAACACCACCCCTCTTAGGTTTTTGCACATTCATTTTGTGGTCTAAAGGTGTGGAAGGCATTGAAGCCTTGTAGGGCCAGGGTACTGTCTGAGGCCTTAAACCAGGTTTCTGCGACTGCACAGACATCTACATCTTCTAGTGATAGAAGTGCTTCCAGGGAGTTCAGTTTTTGCTTTAAGCTCCTAGCATTTAGCAGCATTACCCTTATTTTGTTCTGATTGGTTAATTTCACATTGGTAATGTTGTTTTTGAGATATTGCATAAAAAAGGCACTATGGGGGAGGCAAGAGTCTTTGCCAGCAGCTAAAAGCCTAGGGGTGCCAGGTGCAAACCATCTCTGGCAAGGCAGCAAGGTTTGTCGACTATAGCTTCCCAGGCAGACAGGAACTGGATCCCCTTGGAATGACACCAAAAACTACGCCAATTATTGAAATCAATCATTTTGTTTATGCTGTGGCATCATACTGCTCAAGGCTAGGGACATACATGACTGGGACACATACTCGAGAGCCTTACCATGTCTCTCTTCATATAGTCCAGTGAGGTAAATCTCATGTCATCCACACTAACATGAACTATGACAGAGTCATAACGGTACTGGTTGCTGAGAGACCTGAGTGCATGCGTGATTTGGTGAATCCTGGCACCAGACAGGCAGCTGACCTTGACTTTCTCCTTGTCCAACTTGGTGAGTCGGACTTCCGTGTGTCTCACTACTGAGTCTCCAATGACAAGAAAACTTGGTTTTAGAGTGTTGTGCCTTACGGACTTGGTGAGTGAGACACTGATGTTGCTATGTGTCATGGGTGCTGCGGAGACTGTGTTAGCTGTAACAGACTTGTATTTTGGAGGTCTCTCATATTTCAGTAAGTTTTTCGAGAAAACCTCCATGTATGTGGATTTATGTGTTTGACGTGTAGTATGTGTATGAATAGTGGTACTATGAGCATATGTAGTGGTGGGTGAGTTGATAACCTTCTCCGTGTTACTGTTTTGAGTGAGAGAGAGCATGGATTCTAGATTCTTGGTGTAAATACATCTCTTGCACTCTGTACTAGACTGTGTTATTAGCAGAGGGTTGTCTGTGTACATGAGGCAATTACTACACTGCCTCAAGAGACCCAAGTCAACAAGGTTGGCAGGAGAAACAAGGGTAGTCCAACTGTTCATAATGCTAGGTTGAAGACTGTTGTCACCAGGGGTGGCTTTTCAGAAATGATCACAGAGGAGCTTGCCAAATAAATATTTCTGCCTGGTTATCGATTGACTTTACATATCTGATGGTCCATAATTATATATTACCCCTATGAGGATAACTGGGATCATACCATGGGTAATTTGAGGGTCCCTATACATGGGATAAAGCATTTAGGAGCTGCCTCTGTCCATTAGTAGTACAGGGGACAGTCCTGGGGTAAAATATGAATTTCTCATTGATAGATCTAAGTTGCAGTTGAATATGAACAGGGATGATCTTTGTTTTATGTGGATGGGTAGCCTGTTCCTTAGCAGTGATATCCTCTTTAAGATATACCTGTCCCTCCAAACCTTTCTTTTGATGTTGCAGAAGAAGTTTACATCCTTAGATCAAGTATTTCTGATGCCATTCAACTTGCTGATGTGCAGTAAATCTATCAGTAATGGGTCAGAGAATGTCTTGTTTTTCCAGGCAGGGGATCACCTTTTAGCAGCCTGTAGGATACTAAGTATAGTGACAGGGTCTTGAATGTCTGCACCTTGAGAGGTGTGGTTCTATGAAGTATGCTGTAGCAAAGAACAGACAAGCTGGAAGAACATAAGGTATCTTGATCATTTTGCACTAAGAATTAGGCAGAAGGAAGAGGGGTAGAATCACTTTGGACTAGTAGCAAAACTGGCAGGAGAGGCTGCAGAAATGTTGATATTTTGTGTGTGATAAATGAGTGTGTGCAACACGGTTTTCCCTGTTTAGAAAACCTTATTATTTGGTGGAATAATTGATTTGTTTGCCTTATTTGATAGATACAATATTGGTGAGAGTAGCAGTAGATTTCCAGAAAGGCCCTGAGTTATATTTTTGCTGCTTGAAAGGACATTAAATAAGTAAAACCTTTCCTCCCATTGGAGAGAGAACTGTCTGCTGGTGTTGACTAGGATCTTTTTTGTGGCATATGTCCGTGTTGATTCTTGTGTCCAGATGATGACCATGAAACAACTGTGGCAGACAAACAGTTAGTGGCAATTGCCAAGTCCTTTGTGATATCAAAGGCAGTTTGGCCTATTAAGTGACTAACCAGAAAGGAGCACCTCAAGTGATACTTTATGATTTTTGAGAAGTACACCTACAAGGAGTTTTGAGACTGGAGTGACTGGAATATAATCCTCTCATGCCACATAGCATGTAAGCTTTAGAAGTCTTCACTGACATGGACGTGACTTAGTGTCAGGTCAAAAAGTAAAATAAGTAAGTAAATAAATAAATACATACATAAATAAACAAACACTGTTGGCTTTGAGACACAAGGTGAAAAGTTTAGTTGCAGGGCATTTTCTCAACTAAAAGTGATATGATCTCAGTTACTTGATTTAAAGAATAAAAGTAAAGGTCCCAGGTGGTGGAAGGAGCCCAGTCCAAGCTAAACCAACCTGGTGGAGCTGAGAAGCTCCAGCCAGGATGAACAAAACAAATGCTAAAGAGAGTAGCTTGACATCATGTTGTGGTTCACTAAAGAAAATGAACCTTAACTTTATCTGGGAGTTCCAAAGTTATCTTATTATTTCTATTAAAATCTTCAAAATAAGTAGACTTGAGTCAGTACTCATTTAAAGCTTTATTTGGCTTAGCACTTTCAACATAAACTTAATCAAATCAGGAAAATCTTTTGCATGGCTTAAGCATTTGTTGCTCACATTACACATTTTTTTGGCAGAGTCAGTCTGCATAACATTGCAGCCTAGTAAAGCCTAATTCAAAGCACATTCAGTTGGCTCTATTCAGTATTAGGAGTCTTAACAACATATTCATGAATCTTGATTCCTTCCTGCAACTCCCACATCCATATATGTGCAATTAAGTTTACATGGGTTCAAAGCAATACATGTGCTCCATCTGTCCATGGGATCAGGGCCTATCTTGTCTTCATACCTACTGACCATTGCGGAGGAGCATCAGTAATTTATCAAATTATCTTATGACTGATTCCTTGGGATACTAAGTTTGAACTTCTAGATGTCAGAATCACCTCAAGAAGGATAGATTATCAGCCCATGGGTAACTACAGAGCACCCTGTCAGCCCCATTCTGACAATGACAGTTGCCTTCACCTCCTTAGCTGAAATCCGCATTGAATGTAACACCTTTCTTTTGGTAGATTTCAGCTATTTATCAATAAAATGGCTGATATACAGTGCCAATGAGGGCATTATGCCTAATGCTTTCTTAAAATTATAAATGTTTTATTTATTCATTTATTTTACATTTGTTGACTGATTAAGTCTGGCTGGGCACAAAGGCCCCTTTTCAGTGGAGGTCTTGGGAAAAAGGCTCCAGTACATGTAGTACAATCAAAATCTTTTAAGTTACATAATATCAATAATGTCAAGCAGAATACAATTAAAATTAATTTTACAATATAATTTCCTTGTGCAAATTGGGAAGCATCTCAATATGGATCCAAATACCCTTGATTGTTAACCTTATCTTCACAAACATGGCCATATCATGCACAGCTCCATATGCATTATCCCTTCTTGTTACATTACTCCATAAATGAATAACCTTTTCCTTTAAAACTAATTGAATTTCACTTACAAATATCTCTGTGTTCAGGGATTTCACAAAAGCAAACTCTTCAATGACCTGATGACCTAAATAAATTTCATTGTAAGCTTTCTTTGACAAACTCCATTGATAAAGATGTCACCAGTGCTTCTGACTTCTACTCCCACTTAAATATAAGGCAGTCCTTATCTGTACCAAATGCAATGTAAGATATAAAAACAAACCCTGTGATGAAATACTCATTTATGTAAACTATATAATACCTACTTTACAATTCTGTTTAAGAAAATTAGTAAACAGCTTAAGGGAACAATTAGGAAGTTCAGAACTATGTATGAACTTAAAATAGGCAATGAAACCAAAAATAATTGAAAATCATTCTATAGTTATTTAATGAAGTTAAGATTTAACACCAAGCAAAGTTTAGAGCTAGTCTACAATAATATTACCTACATTGACCCAAAGGAAACAGCAAATATTATAGCTGACAAATTCAATCCAAATTTTACTCCAACCACAGATATAGTTATTCTACACATTCCACAGTCTCAGTCAGGCCCTGCATTTATTATGGAATATGTCCTGAATGCCATTGCAAAAACACCTCATCTATGTGTCCTAACAGTGTACCAAATATGGCCTTCATGAATCTTCAATTCAAACTCTTTGATGCAAATTCAATAAAGCCAACACTGTCCTCTAAAACTATGTACATGTGATAGTGCACTGTATTGTATTCAGTAAGTGGCTCTCCACACCGTGTAGAGCCACACAAACATGGTAAATTATGTGTCACGCTAATTAAAGCATAAGCAGCTGAACTGTATGCCAGTCAACCAATCCAAGATGGAAGAGCTATTCAACAAGCTATGAAGCAATTGTGTAGCCTTAGTGCAGGTTTTACTTGTGAATTCCAAAATGTATTGGAATATAGCCACAGAAAGTAGTCTACATGGAAAGAATGCTAGGGGCTGCTGTTGCCTTTATTCATGTGTATGTGCAACAGGTCCAAGTCTATGCTGCTGTTGCATCTAATAGACCACAGCCATGAAGGAGAAGGGTCTTTAGACCCTGTTTAACTTTTCATGGTCTGCATGAGGTGGAAATTGTAGAGCACTATAGGGTGGATAGAGACACACTACAGTAACTCTGCAATCTCTGTCATCCACAACTGAGAGCAAGGGCAAACTTAGGGGAACCAATACCAGTGGACACTAAGGTATGTGTGTCACTTAGAATATTAGCTACAGAAACCTTCCAGAGACCAACAGGGGACATGCTGGAGGTGTCACAGGCATCAGCATCCAGGATCCTACATCAATTTTTGAATGCTATGATACAACATGCCAAT
>NC_056749.1:815988774-816043774 GCF_019279795.1 Protopterus annectens | reverse complement strand
ACGGTGAAGATGCAAATGAGGTGTGATCTCATTAGAATTGCTGAATCCCAAACTTTTGGCTCCATGTAGCAGGTGTAAATACAGTGCAGTCAGTCCCTCAGTGTTAGTTGCTAATGGATTGCAACTGTAAATGATTACTGACAGAGAGAAGGAAAACACACCAGCAATTCAGACTCCCTTACCTGCAGTGGGTGGGCCACCCAGGTTACACTTACAAAGTGCAGAAATAATTGTATCAAGACTTTTAATGGAAGTAAGCAGCACATATTTTTCAGTTTCTATTCACTAATAGCCAAACCCCTGCCTTTGTTGAAAACTGTATATTATTGTCATGTAATATTCTCATACATTTTAAGGAAATAATACAAAATCCCCTGCAGATTGCATGTCTGAGATTACTGCTCAGATAAGAGAAGAATGAACACAATACAAAGAGAAGACAGTTGGATTGCTGCAAAAATTAATCACAAATGTTTGTGTGATCAGTCATTACACTAAATATGTAATTAACACATGCACAAACAACTGCGAGTGTACAAGTGTTATATGTGGATGAAATAGGACTTGCTTGTATGCACAATGATTTGCATTCCTGTTGTAAAGCTATTTCTGTGGCAAAGAGGGATAAGACACCCTTACTGTGTTTTATAGTTTCATTGGTGTGACAGTTCAAATCCAGAGTTGATTAAAATACTGTAATGTGTGCTAACATTTATTTTGTGAAGCTGTTTATGTTTTTTTAATATTAATATGAGTGCAGTGTAAGGCTTAAGCACAAACATGGTGAAACAGATAAATCAAATACATTTCATGTAGCATACGTCTGTGATAAAGACTGAAAAAATTATGACTGATATATGAACCACACAGTATACTATCTGTAGATCATGATTGAAGTCCCACATTTATCTTTTAAAGCTGAAACCTAACAAACGCTTCTTAGAAGGATAACACAAGGTGAGCTTTGCTGTCACATTTGCCTGCCACTTACCTTCATGTAGACACAGTCTAATGGCCCACACAAGAAGCAGACATTCTCAGTTTCTGAAAAGATACATTGTTACCTCTTTTGCTGACCATTGCGCAATCCTGCTAAGTGGTATTATGTGACGGTCAGCAAAACCTATAGGTCCAGAACACCTGCAGAGACAAAGCAGACAGTAGTCAATTTAAAAATGGATTCATTGTTGCGTCTTTTGCTTGTCATTGTGCAAACCTGCTAACTGATGTTGCACGAAGGTCAGCAAGCTCTCACAACACCTGCAGGTCTAGAACACCTGCAGACAGGAAGCTGCCAGCAGACAATTTCAAAACAGATACATTATGTCATGTGTGGTTTGCCATTGTGCAAACATGCTAAGCGGCATTGTGCAGGCATCAGCACACATGTAGAGTAATGAATGTGGGAATATACAGCTGCTGCCTATTTGTTCCTGTGGCAGCAGTTAAATGGGTACTTTTCCATTATCAGGGCCACAGTCCTAATGTGCTACTCTTGTTGATGATATGGTAATTCCATGTCAATGTAGCCAAAACCACCATTCTAAATGCCCATTTCTTAGGGCAGTCTCACTTGCCTGTGGCTGAACTGTTGTTTTACTCTCCCCAATCAAACCTGTTCAAAACAAACAGCACCCAAAGGTGACAGGTTCCTTATATTGAGTTGGCTGTTGTGTCCAAAATGTTATAGTGCACTTTGCTGCCATTGGTCTTTTTGTAACCAGCACCAGATACTCCTTAAGTACAAGCAGTAAGACCTGTATGAAATGCACAAGTCAGCAGAGAAATGTACAAGCAAAAAAAAAACCCATTGATAGAAACAGCCAAGCTCCCTGAATACAGCTGTGTGTCATGCTGACACCCTTACAGATTCATGATTCACTCCTCAGTGCATTCTTCGTTGGGTTATAAAACTTACCTTACAGTCAGATGGCACCTTGCTTTTCCATTTTCCGGGCAACAGTCCTAATGTGCTACTCTTCTGGATGATTCTTCCTCTTTTTTGTTTAATATTGCATATTTGACATGACACATCCACTTGCACTTACTGGTTGCTTTAGAAAAGTCCAAGTGAATGTAAGACACCCACATTGCACATGTCATTGTGTGAAACAAGCTGTATAGTACAGCATGTAACACAATAGGTCCATTTTTATAAAGCTATTTTACATACACTTGCACTTTTGTAAAGCAACCACTAACTGCAAGACGATGTGTATCACGTCAAATATACGATGTTAAAACGAAAAAGAAGACGAATCATCAAGAAGAGTAGCGCGTTATGACTGTTGCCCCAATAACGGAAAAGTACCATTGTATGTAAAGGGTTACAGTACAGGTGAGTCTGGGTTCTAATCCAGCTAAGGCCAAACTTTTTCTTACTGATGTTCTACTGTACTTTATATAAAAATTAACAGTTGAAAAATACTTACACATGGAATAATGATCTTTAGCATGTGCTCTGAGCATACACAGGATATCAGACATATATTAAATGTGTAACTGTGGGTATCAGTACAATTATGGTTCCACAATTACACATTTATTTTCTGAATGTTTATGTCACACACATACATGATTAAAACTCAACTATTTAATGTGTCTGCATGTCCTCTCCGCGGTTGGGTAGCGTTCGAAAGACATGCATGCGTGAATGGGCGTGCCTTCGTTGAAGGTTGGGTATCGAGCTGGCACCTCGATGTTTCGTAAAAAATCTACTGCCAATCATTAGCGGACCGGAGTTCCGCTGTGGCGAACCCTTACTGGGAAAAAGCTGAAAAAGACAAACAACAACTAATGAGCAGTTCTAACAAACAAGGTCTCATTTGCAATGAGCATTCTCAGACTGTAGCAACTGGTATAAGTTAATGCTCACAATGCAGGTGAGCCAGAGTTCTAAAGCAGTACACTCCCAATTTAAGTAATTCTTGTATACTCAATTTTATAAAATATAAAACAATGTAAACATAGTTATAAATAACAATAAGCATGTATAGCACTGGAGCTCATATGAATTAATTTGTGACTGAGGGTATACTGACAGCCTTTTCTGGTCTTGAATGAACTTCAGACTTCAATGATAGTCATACACACATGAATTTATAAAACAGGACCTTGAAGGGTCAAACACATACTAGCCCCTCACACTGTCATGTATATTTATATGGTTACCTATCAAAATATCTAATGGTCATAACATCTAAACTCAAAACATCAAGACCATAACATTTAAATTCAAAACATGTAAAAGTCATAACATCGAATCTCAAAACATTGAAAACTACAAAGCAACTATAAAAAACATTCTACACACTGTTTACTATGTTTCTGCAGGGGGGCAAGCCCCTCTGCACCCCCCACACCACACGTAAATTAAATATACCAACTCCAAGATCGCACTACAGTGGGGAAAAAGTTAATTTCCTAACCCCACTGTAGTGCGATCTCAGAGTTGGTATATTTAATTTATGGGGGGAGTGTGGGGGTGTAGGGGGGCTTGCCCCCCCCGTGCAGAAACAGTATGTTATTTATAGTTGCTTTGTAGTTTTTAATGTTTTGAGATTCGATGTTATGACTTTTAGATGTTTTGAAGTGTAGATGTTATGGTCTTGATGTTTTGAGTTTAGATGTTATGAGGAGTAGATGTTCTGATAGGTAACCATTTATATATAATTAATGAGCATGTCTGACAAGCACTTCTTCTGAGGCAAGGATGAAAAAAATCACCTATGTGGAAGAATATGTTTTGTCTATTTTGCATAGGTTTGAATCCCACATTGCACAAATTAATTTTATCAGTGTGTAAATCCACACAACAAATGTGCCAGGTCATAAAATATGTTCCCCCAATACACTTCTGCAAAGTTAAATCAAATAGCAGTTATAGTAGCAACCAACCCATAAACTAATGCCAGCTGTCAGATTAACCTTCCAATTTAAAAAAAAAGCTTTTTTCTCAGTTTGGCACTGTTGCTCTCTGCTTAACGTTGTGCAAACTCAGTTAGCATGGTTGTTTGCACACTAGCATTTAACACAATAACACAAATTTGTGAGGAAACACTCTTAAGTGTTGCTGTATGACCTGTTCAGATATGTCTGGAGCTAGAAGGGAAGGTGCTCAATTTAGGGCTCTAAGATGTGATGTGGTGGAGTCCAGAATCTTTATTGGACTCCCTATAACAGCCAAAGGCTGCTGCAGGGATACTATACCGGGTCTTGGTACAATTCGGTTTAGAGTAGTCTAGCAAACATGACAACCAATCACCACAGCTAAAAGGAAAAGCTTATTTTATTGGTAAGCACTTTCATGCTCTAGGCACTTTAGTTCATACAAACTCACTAAAAATCTACAATTTAAATACTAACTCTAATTGATCGTTTAGACAACAATTACAATATAATCAATTCAATTTAAAACCATAGCAGCAAATAAATTGAGTGTAGTTAATGAAACAAGCTATGAGCCTTAAGTGCTGACATTAAAGGTTTATCATCATTAAGCCCAAAGCCTTTATGTGCAGATAGTGGTGCACGTGCAGTAGATGGAGGAACATCTTTATTTCCCTGCTGCACCATGCAGGGCCCCTTTAACATTCAGCCCTTGCAAAAGCCATAGTAACTTGCCTGATGCCGGGACTGGAGGGGGGGCATACTTGTTACATGGTTTAGGCTGCAGATGTGTGCTGTTGTCTGAGAGGCCACAAGCCTGCACAGACAAATCCCAGGACACAATTTACATCACAATCTGTTTCTGACTTGGCATTGTGTATTTGTTGTGAGAATGTACACTGTGTGAACACTGTATGTCATGTATGTCCCATATTGGATTCACAGTTGCAGAATGAATGGCACACAATTAAATATTAAGAAGGACACTTTTTTGTCCAAGCAGTTACCAAAGGTGTATGTACATATGTACTGTATTCTCATGGCACCCAAACATAACCAGTTGTTGGAGATGTTCACCCAAGCAGATCAGAAGTACTATTACAGATAATATGCTGCCATGGCAGATGCATTTTGAATGCTGACAAATCTGAAAACACATTCAGTGATTAGATGTGGCAGGATCTAGTGAGAGATGTGCATTCCATTGATGGGCATAACAGAATAGTAACACAAGTCTGACATAAGGTCACTCACATGACACAATATGTCCCTGCAAAAGTTCAGGCCATTTCACATGAGAGAGTTCCCAGGTACAGAGGACCACCATCACAGACCATCTCATGGACACAGATGAGTTCTCAATGTCCCTATTTGAGGCCAGTGATAGGACACTAATACACAGAGGAGGCCTGGATTTCAATTTTCAGTATTGTTCAAAACAAACTCAGAGCCTCATCTGAGGCTATCTAGGAGACTGTAACCAAAAAAGTATAGATCAAATCCATTATAACAAGTGAGGCTGCTAATAACTTTACAATTTGACAGGTCACAGGACTGTCTAATAAAGAGGGGTAGAGTATTCCTCATCCTATCAGTCCCCCAATGAAATATGTTAACTTTTAATAAAGTATTTTAGCAGGTAATGCCACAAAACTATTATTTCAAGTATTACATGGGATCTGGACTGAATGAAAACTTTGTTTGTGTCTGTTTAGACTGCACCAGGTTGCTATAGCTTTATGTCACTAACAACGTATGGTAGTGCACCAGTTTGGTGAGCTGGCCGATGGCAACCATCATCAGATCTCTCCTACAACAAGGATGTCAAATCCATGCCTTTGTCCCAAGATACATATGCATTAATGATATTTGTAATATGTTACATGCATTGCTGTTGTATGAAAGTGTTGGTAAATTATGCCACAGGCCCATTTATACACATATTTTTCTCTCTTTTTCTTCACAGTTACTACAGACATGGGGTATTGCACAGCAGAGCAGGACTTGCCTGACGTTAGCTCAGCACCTGTATTTGGCAATTATGTGAAGTGCCTCTGTCTGCAACAGTTACAATGGAGGGCACCTACACGTCCAACATCTCATAACGTCATTGATGGCTGTGGACAATACCCACTTCTTCCTACTGCTTACAGAGATACAAGCTATCTATGTTTGCCTGTCACATGGTGTACAGCCTCACTTGCTTATGTGACCTTAGTGGGCGATGACATCAATACAGGGTGTGCAGAAAGCATGGGAGAGCGATAATAAATTATATCGGTGTTTTTCTCCTTTTCTTTATTGTTCAGCCAGTGTGGTGGATTCCTTTTTATTGGTGTGTGTTTTACTGCTCCATCCTTTGTGACTGTTGCTTTTATTGTTTTTTATCTTTCCTGTGGATGGCTGGTTTGAACGAGGATTCATTAATGGCCGCATATATTTATCCTACGCCTGGTACGTCTGCTACAAGTGATGGTAATTTGCTTTCCTTGCTTGTCCATTCTATGAAGGACATGCAAAAGACTTTGGGAACTTTAATTGCTGTTAATTACACTAAAACTGTTCCAACCAGAGGTTCTTCCATGAGTTCAGAAGATGGTAGTGTGGACAGTGTCATTGAAAATGTATCTGATACTAATCGCCCTGAAATTGGAGGTTACTCCTTTCATGATATTAAAGTAGTGTTAAATAGCGACTTTGATCCTTTTGATGGCCATGAGTTTGTTTTAACTCCACTTCCAAAAAACTGGGAGAGATATGGAAGTTGAAAAAGAAGCCAAACATCTTTTGACTTTATTAGAAAAATCTTTGAAGAAGTACAGGGCTCTTGTTATTGAAACAAAATATTTTGATAAGTGCATACAGGTGGGCATCGTACCTAGGGCTTATGTTTTTTAAATGCCCTAATGGGGTTTCACTCATTGATCCATATTTTTCTGAGTTAACTTTATTTTTTCTAAAGCCAGACTAGACTTTCTATGATTACTTGTTGTCTGTAACAGACAATGGATCTCTGAAATTAGAAACGAGATTGTCAAGACGGAACCGTCTTTTCAGAAGTTACTTTTAAAAATGCCAGCACTTAAGAGAGACTATTCCATCATGCTAACTAGCATAGAGGATTTCGAAAATGGACTGGTACAAAGAAAATTGAAAAAGACTGCAGAGAGATATTGATGCTTATAGTGCTAATGTAGCTTTTTCACATTTTTCAGAGGTAAAGAATGCACAGTATCCCTTTAAACCTTGTGCTGGCACTAGTGATTGTCATGACAATCATACTTTCCATTGGGGGCCTTCCGTATCTAACCGAGACTTTATAAGGGATGACGCAAGTCGTGCAACTTCCGTTAACTTTGGTAATCCCGAGTACCATGATGAAAACCAGGATGGCATCTTATTACTTGACAATGTTTCTGCCACAGATGAGATAACTGATGAGATAGCTAAAACAGTTGAAGACAACAGCAACGTTTCTGCTTCTCACGTTGTTCCTGGGTCCAGTTCTACTATTGAAGGAAAAGTTCCTTTAGAGAAGAGACAGTTGAATATACAGACCGAGATGAGCAAAGTCTCAATGTACAAACCATCGGTGAGAAACAAAAAGAAATGCAACAGTTGACTCTAAATCTTAAAAGTGTTCACAATGGTGTTAAAATTATAATTTATCTGACTGTTTGTTTGATAGTGATCACATATTTAGATTAAGTTTGGGGATCAACTTTGTGCTCGCCAAAAGGATGGATTTGGGATGTACTCTATTAGATTTAAAGATGTTTTGTCGGAAACTGAATTTAAGTTATGTTTTTTCTAATGCTGAGATTGATAGGCATATTTTTTGCAAACCTAGTATTATTTCTCATCCATTATCTAACACTATTCATGTGGTTGAAAATTGTTGTGAAGAGGAGATTAGGAAATTGGCTACACCCAAACCCCGTGCTATCTATTTTAACCTTACCAAGACCCAAAGATTGGCTTTAAAAGAGTTACAGAACCTCACTCATCTCAGATTCATAAAGGCCAATAAGGGTGGGAGGCTGGTTGTCTTAGAACAAGATAAATATGTTCAAGCCATGGAGGAAATGTTAGACAATAAGTCTGAATATTTATTAATAGATTCTAATTATGTTCATTAAGCTTACCAGTCAATATGCATTCAGTTATATGAGCTTTTTATGGACGGGTATATCACTCCAGACATGTATGAATTTATGTTGATAGAACATCCTTGTTTGGGGACCCTTTTTGGGATCCCCAAAATTCATAAAGATTTACACCCCCCATTTAGGCCCATTGTTTCTTCCCCTCATTCTGCGACCTACGGTATTTCCTTAGTAGATTATTATATGTTGAATCCTTTGGTGCAAAAAATGGAATTTTTTATCATGGATTCTTGGCATTTCCTTGATAAATTTACAGAATTCAATGTTAGTTATTCTTTTGATCCTAGTAAAAATCTGTTGTTTACCATTGATATTCAATCGCTTTTTACAAATATACCGCATGATGAAGGTATTGATTTTGTTAGACATTTTTTAGGATCTATTGCACATTTTGAATGATGATATTTTTGTTTTGTGCATGCTGTTGGAACTTTTGCTTAATAATAATTACTTTCTGTTTAATCAAAAAATTTACAAACAATTGAGATGGGTAGCAATGGGGTCAGCAGTGGCACCTGTCTATGCCAATATTGTGCTTAGTTGGTGGGAACAAAGTGTTTTGAAACCTATTTTGAATCAATATCAAGTTGTTTTTTATGTTAGATTTGTGGACGATCTGTTTTTTTTTTATTTTAGAGAGTGGTATAGATCAAGTTACAGCTTTTTGTGACAGTGTTAACAAGTCATCTGAATTTTTGAAATTCACCTTAGGAAGTGTTGGATTATCAGTTAATTTCCTAGACATTACCATTGCTTGGGATAATCAAGATTTTAAATTTAATAGTATTGTTTATAGAAAGGAAACCTTTGTTAATGGATATTTACATTATTCAAGCAATCATCCTGTTTTTATGAAAATAATATTCCTAAGGGACAATTCATACGTGTGTCTCATATGACATCAGACGATACTGATTTTGAACAGGAAATGACATTTATTCAGGGGCTATTTTTGGAGAGAGGTTATCATTTTGAACTATTAGACAAATTAGCCGAAGAAATCAGAGGATGAAGATTCCCTGATTTTCCACCTATTTTATTGTATGGGTTTACCTCCAAGGACCAAACTCCTCTTGATGAAATACACAATGACCTTAACATTAATAAGAAACATTATGATATGTCTTGCATTCTAGACATGTCTATAGATAGAAATAATATTAGTTCCATTATAAGTAGGAGCTGGAATATCTCCAAAGGGAATTCAGAGTTGATTAAAGTCATTGGGGATAGACCTAAATCTATATATAAAAATACTTACTGTTTAAAAAAATGCTTGCAGTTTGATTCTTTTATTAAAGGTATTATTACTACTGGACAACATAATAAAGGAATGCATAATTGTGGTTTCTGTAGTTCTTGTAGGTTTATTTTGGAAGGACCCTATGTTGAGCTGCCATCTTTGAATCAGACCATTTCCATTGAAGGGGTTTATAACTGTAATACTCGGGGAATAGTATATATTGCTGTTTGTTCTTTTTGTAATGAATTTTATATAGGTATGACAAGAAGAAGATTGAGTACAAGAATCATTACTGTATTAAAACAAAAATAGTAATAATGCACTATTCAAACATTCTTTAAAATGTCTGTGATATAAAAAATTCTTCTTTTCTGTTTTGGAACAGGTAGCTGAAAATAGTAGGGGCGGTTCTTTTAAAGATAGTGTTGAACAAAAAGAAACCATGTGGCAGCTAAGGTTAGGGGCTGATAAGCAGTCCAGTATGAATGATTCCATTAATATAAAATGTTTCTTAAAAAATAGAAGGTTAAAAGTTTTAAAATGATTTTTATAATATATTTTTGTAGATTTATGTCTTTATGTGTCTTTGTGTCTTCAAGTAACAATTGTTTTTTAGGAGAGTGATAATAAATTATACCGGTGTTGTCCTCCTTTCCTTTATTGTTCAGCCAGTGTGGTGGATTTATTTTTATTGGTGTGTGTTTTGCTGCTCCATCCTTTGGGACTGTTGTTTTTATGGGAGAGAAGAGTGTTGGCACATAGTGCCGTACCTCATGTGACATCCCAAAACTTGGTGTAGGACATTATACTGGCATATATACAAGTTCCGCCTAATATTTCAGACTTGGATTATGGTGTGTAGCTGTAGTTGGAGGAAGCATTTTACTTACTTACTTATGCAAATATTTAATGTCTACACACACACACACACACACACACACACACACACACACACACACACACACACACACACACGCACACACATATAGATTCAGAGCAACAGACACTCAGACTTGTACATATTCAAAGAAAGTCAAATGCACACACACACACACACACACACACACACACACACACACACACACACACACACACACACACACACACACACACACACACACACATACACACACACACACACACACACACATATGTTCACAGCTACAGGCACAAAAAAACAAACTTAGACATTTACACAGAAAAACACATCTACACATGCAGATGGAAATGTGTCTACCAGCTACAGCCACCTTATTAACGTTGTACACCTGATGTATCTGATTATGTTCAAATCAATAAATGAGTAAATACATAAATGTTTGCAACAGCAATACATTTTAGTAACCTGTTGTCAGACAAATACAGTAAACATTTCATTTCCCCTCTCCGTTGACACACACACACACACACACACACACACACACACACACACACACACAGAACACACACATTTGAACTGCTGTTGCTACAGTTACACAACCTGGTTATTAAAGTAGCTCTGAAAGCCAAGCTTAGTGTGTAGAAATAAAATATTAGCTGCAGTAAATTATTTTAGTCGCAGCACACTGATTTTGTTCCATGAATGGGCAGACTTGCTTTTTAACCAGTCTCTCAAAGTACATTAATTCATCCTGTTGTAATGTTGGCTATTCAGTGGGTGCACTGATTCTCCAAACCCATTTACTAAAAAGGTAAGCACCTCTATATGTCAATTGGTTTTAAAAACTGTCACTTTAAGTAAATAAACTGAATGCTTAATGGTGGTGTTAATCTTGTACAAAGTGAATAGCAGTTATCTTCAGGCACTGAAAAGAAATCTGGCCATATTTCTGTTGGTCAGTGGGGTAACATTTGGGATATCAGGATGTAAAAAGAATAAGAGAGATTAGCCATATGCTGACAGCTTCATAAGTATGTCTTTCAGGCCTTGCGCTATACAGGAAATAAGACCACACAAAGCACACTGTTTTGCCGAAAAGCATTGGCTATGATGCTTATCTACATATCTGTATCTATATCTACATCTGGATTTATATGCTTGTATAGATAGATATATATATATATATATATATATATATATATATATATATATATATATATATATATAAAATATCCAACAAAGTGCATTTAACCAAATAATGTATTGCCAGTGACAATATGTATACAAAACCAAAAGTCACAACACTGTTGAGAATCCAAAATATGGATTTACTGTAAGTTTATAAAAAAAAGAGCAACCAAGATTTAGCTCACATGAGCTTCTTCAGTGCGTTCTTTTTTTATTAATTTGGTTTGACATTCCTGGGCAGTATAACATAATCATATTCTCTTTGTTCAGACTTCACAGTTACTAAATATTACTCCCATATTCCTCTTCACATTCCTTTTCTTCTGCTTTATGTATAAAATAACAAAAATGTGAGTCAGCCAACACAAGATTCAGAAAAAAAGAATGTAAAGTAATAAAAGACTTTTATTTGAACAAATGGTTAGTGCTTTTACAGGGTTACCGCATCATCAGACCATTTAAAGCAAAAAAAACATTTAATTTAAAACACTTACTAACCAATCATCCATACTCACTAACAGTTAAACCAATTAAAACCAACCAATAAAAATCACTGCTTCATTATCAAGGCAGTTTGAAGTGAAATTCCAGAATTAGGTCCTGGTGGTCTATATGCCTGCAAAGAAATAATCCACTTTAATTCAGACATTTCTACATGATTATTTAAATCTCCCCTTCTAATACTAGGTTGAAGTAGTTGTAAGTCTTTAAAGCTAAATCTATTGTGCCCTGGAAAAGGCATAGCATGGTTAGCTAAAGCATTTGTTGATACACTTTTACGAATGTTGCCCAAATATTCAAGTATATGGTCCCTAACCTGTTGTGTAGTTTTCCCAATATAGAAGAATCACAGGAGCAGCCTGTGGCTAAATATACCAAATTGCTGCTCCTGCAATTAGCTGTAAACTTGGGGGAGAAAACACATCCAGAAACTGGATGAGTGAAACAGATGTCAAGGGAAATGGAAGAGCAAGCCTTACAATTATAACATGGAACTGCTGACTCTATATATATAGGTCCATAGCATAGAAGGCTTTTAATGAGCATATTGTTCCTAAAAATAAAAGAGGGATGTGCCCCAACTAATGACCCTATTTTACAATCAGCTAATAAAATAGGTCAATTTGTTTCTTATGACACTACAAAACTGCTGAATATTACTGGAGTAAGTGAAAAACAAACTAGAAAATTCTCCTGCACCTCTGGGTTGTTTCCATTGAATGTTAACAGATCTTGATGAAAAATAAGGGGCAGCTGCATCTTTCCTATTACTATTAGTCACCAAACGTGTATGTGTAACACAAGGATGACTATAACTACTCTTTAAGAAACCATCATTAAGAGTATTCAAAGCACCTTCAAAGACATTATCATTAGTAGAGAGTTGTGAGACTTTCAGATTGACCTTTAAGCATATTAGAAAAAATACCAGGGGGATGATTAATACTCACCAAAAGTGTATATGTAACACAATGATGACTATAATCTCTGTGTAAGAAACCATCATTAAGAGTATTCAATGCACCTTCAAAGACATTATCATTAGTAGAGAGTCATGAGACTCTCATAAATTGCCCTTTAAGTATAGTAGAAAAAATATGAGGGGGATGCATACTAGATCTGTATACCCTATTTTTCCAACAAGGTGTCCTATACATTTTTGTTTCCAATCACCCAGATTCATTTTTAAAGACAGTAACATCCAAAAATCAATAGACATTAATGAGTGACACACATTAAATTTAAGAAAAGCAGATGTACTTTCAAGATAATTCACTAAATCAAAAAGTTCACTAATGTTACCCGCCCATAAAACAAAAACATCACCCACAAATCTGGAGTAATATTTGATAAAACTTCCATAGAGATTATTATTATGGGAAGCCTATGTTCCCATTGCGCCAACAGCAAATTGGCATAACTGTTGATGCAAGGGGTGCCCATTGCTACCCCAATTTTTTCAGATAATGCTGATTTTTCAAACAAAAATATATCATTATTCAATATCAAATTCAAAAGTGTGCACACAACTGTGATCATACTATGTGAATAAACACTATTATGAGTCAAAAATATTTTAATAAAATCAATACCAACTTTATTAGGAATAACAGTAAATAACATCTTAATGTCTAGTACAAGCACAAAACAGGCACCAACACCTGGAGGTCAAATGAAACAATATAGACTGCAAAAAATGGAATTAACAGCCCTTTAATCACATAAATGCAACACACAATATAGTGTTTTTATCCAGAATGGACTTCATCAGATGTTACAAAGTGAACAGCTGTAGCTTCCTGTTATATACCCCCACTCCCTAATTTTAATTGAATAATTGAATGATGCACATTTGAATAAAACACACAGTTGAATAATGAAGTTGCAACACCCTGGATCCAAACCCACTTGTTCAAGTATAAACATGCTCACATCCCATACTATAAAAATTCATCAAATAAAATAAAATAGTGCCCTAAGACATGAACATGAACTTTTAAAGTCCTATCCAAATGACTAAGAATAAAAATGAAATGTATACGTGTATGTATAAAATATGAAATAAAATAAATCTAAAATCAAACTTGTTACCTGAAATAAACCAATGCAAATGGCCTATATACTGCAAAATTTTAGACTGTGATTGAGGTCTTCCGCCATGGGGTGGTAGTGTTAAAATGTATATAGGCCGTTTTGCAGTGGTTTATTTCTGGTAACAAGTTTGATTTTAAATTTATTTTATTTCATATTTTATACATACTCATATTTTATACATACACATATACATTTCACAAACTTTCATAAACAACCACCTAATTAATCAGCCATCAATTAAAATAATTGTATATACATTTTAAAGAAACACTCTCCAGTTACATTCATTATTTAAACCTGTGAGATAATGTATTAAATTTTAAAATATATAAAATCTCTTTATACAATAATTTCTTTTTCATTAACACTTCATCTGTTTCTGATATATGTTCCAAAATACAAACTTTTAACAGTGAAAAGTCACTGATATGACAAGTAAAAAATGAAAAGCTATAGGGCTCACAGCATTATTGCTTTTTATGTCTCTAATATGTTCTTCCAACCATAACTTGAATATTCTTTTAGTCTCCCCTATATAAAACAAGTTACAGGGGCAAGACAAACCCCCAGATTCTGCATGCCTTGCACGGCATGCAGGATTAGTGCAGGAGCTTTAGCAGGCAATATGTCTGCTGTGCGATCCAGGAACAGCCTGCAGGGGCGTGCACGAGCGCTCCTGCACTAGTCCTGCATGGACTAAGCCCCTGTATGCAAATCACCCCATTTGCAGGAGAAATCCATGCAAATGAGGTGAATTTTTGATCCAGGAATCTTGAAACTGGCCGTGCAGGACTAGTGCAATCTGCAGAAATATACTCGGTTAGTAACCGAGCACATTTCTGCAAAATCCAAAACGGAGCTCTAACAGCTCAAAATAAAGACTGCATATCAGTCAGGAAGCATGCCAGTGGTCAAGTATAAGGCCATTGGCATTGTAAACAGCTTAAAAAAATAAAAAAATAAAACTTATTTTTATTTTTTTGCTGATCTCGGCTATTTAAACATAGGGCAGTGGCACGCAAACGGAATCAGGGGGAAAATAATAAAATAAACCTAAATTAAGCTTTCTAACTAAAGTCAGTATTCTGCCATGCAAGTCAATGGCAGGCAGAAGACAACATGGCCAGTCAGTAGTGGTCGCTAAGGGGGGAGGCTCAGTGTGAGACATGTAACTATGCATTAGCAGGCAATCCTATGCAAATGAGGGGAATGATAGTGAATCCCAATTTTCCTCGGCATGCTAGTCAGGTCCCAACAGTGTAATAGTAGGAATAGCTTGTCTCAAGCCTAGGAGTTAGGTGACATCATGGGGGTGTGTGTCAGGTATACTGTAAGTGGATTGGAGCCCTGTGGCTCGGGTTTGCTCCTAGGTTAGCACAGCTAAGCTAGGGGGTGTGTCTGAATCTGCCTAGCACTCCTTACATTGCCTAAGTGGGTGTGCATGCCACGCACCGGGTTTTAAAGGAAGAAAAGAAAGTTAAACCAGGAAATAGCAGCTCAGTGCACATTTGAGCACTTTGTTTGTGCAGTGCACCCCTGGGCTTAAACAGAAAGGGAATGGGAAGGGAGAACAGCAGGAGAAAGCTAATCAAGGAGAACTAGCATAGCTGGCAGATGAAATGTATCAGAATCAGTTAATTACACAGGCAGCAGACCAGCCCAGCCCAGAACACTACTATAAACTATGCAAACACCTTCCCCTCTGTTTTTTCCCACACTCTACACCACCAGTGTATACAAGTGGGGAAAATTTAACAAACAAACAAACCTACAAAATGAAAGGGGCTGCAGCAGGTAACATAGAACAACATGTGCAAGAGGCTGAAGGTGGTGAGGATGTGAATGCTGCTGATCAACTCATAGTGAGGAGATGGAGAAGAGTGTACAGACTCAAGGTAACCTACCAAGGGCTACATGAGCTGGAGATAGTGGAGTGCTATAGGGTGGACAGAGACCTCCTACAGCAAATTGTTGAGTTGTGCTGGCCACACCTGACACACCAAACTGATCGAGGGGAACCCATCATAGTGGATACCAAGATATGTGTAGGCCTAGGAATACTAGTCACAGTACAAAGCTCAACTGGGGATATCATGGGGATCTCATAGGCATTAGCATCTAGAGTATTCCACCATTTCTTGGATGCCATGTCAGCACATGCCAGTGAGCACATATATTTCCTCAGCACCTATGAAGCGCTGACAGGTAATATGCGTCTCTTCCACCAAATAGCAGAATACCCTGAGGTAGTGGGTGCTACAGATTGCATGGACATATGCAAAGCACCATCCAGTGATCAGGGTAGGGCCTACATCAACCGCAGGGGCCTCCCCTCCATCAACTGCCAGGTCAAGTGCAATGCCCAGGGCATTATAATGAATGTGTGCTGGCTGCCCTGGAAGCTATCACAATTCCCACATTTGGCATCTGATACAGCTGTACCAGAGATTTGACAATGGGGACATCCCCTATGGTCACCTAGTGGGGGATGCTGGTTACACACTCAAGCCATGACTGATGACACCCATCAGAAATGCACACACACACCTGAACAAGAATGCCATAATGAGGCACATGCACAGACCAGAGTTATAATAGAGCATGTGTTTGGGATGCTTAAGTCACAGTTCCATTGTCTGGACACATCTGGTGGAGCCTTGCAGTACTCACCAACTACATGTACCCAAATTGTCTTTGTATGTGCCATGCTACACAATATGATCCTGTGGAAACAGCTGCAGCAGGAACAGTATGTTGCAGAGCCACACAGCCCCCCACCAATGCCAAGGTCTGCACAGGCACAGAGTGACTCGGAGGAGGAACAACCTGAGCCAGCCCCAGTAGGTAGATGGAGGCATGCCCAGTATTCCCAGGCCGTGGCAAAGAGACAACGCATAGCACATACACTGACACAGTAGGGACCCAGGGAACTACACCTCTCTCTGACTCACACATACAGTAAAAGTGATGCCAAACATGACACTACCTGTGCTCAACCATGTATAAGGAGTGTACTATGTGCATCCAACATAGGCAGCCCTCCAGCACCGTCCTCAATCCTGGCACACCCACAAGGTAAGTCAAGCAACCTGCCAATTGCTAAATGGAGTAGAATGTGTTGTTACCTGTATCTATGGTATGGATGTGAGCATGCGAGGGAACTGGGTGGCTGAATGTTATGGCAGTAGGTAGCAGACACCCATAGGGGCACCATGACATCTGTAACATACTGGAGTCACCATCGTAGCCATTACTACACAGGGTGACAAAACCCACTGCAGGAAATGTGCTGGGTGACATGTGTGTCCATACAACTCACACATGCAAGTCAGGGAGGTTCACATACCCAACAACAGTCTCAGCCAGCAGGACAAGTGTAGACAAACCCAAACAGAGCCTGTGCTATGGCCTTTGAATGATGCCTATGGGTTACCCACCCAGGCCTACACAGACAGACTACAGCAGGTCAGGCAGTGGGATGTTAGTTCTGAAGGGTAGGATGTCAGGCACTAATATGTAGGACAACCAAAGCTAAGACCTGTAGTACACTAATATGCCTCTAGTCAGTATGATAGGTTAGAATACAGAATGAAATGGAGTACCTGACATACCAGTACAGTCATAGCAAATGTGTGCATGTGCCAGGTGTGCTCCCCCATCCTATGTAAATATTTAGAAACAGTAAGGTGTCCCACCCCACTCATGTGTAGAAATGTAGAAACAGTCAGGTGTGCCCCCCCAATCATGTGTAGAAATGTAGTAACAGTCAGGTGTGCCCCCCAATCCTCTGTAGAAATGTAGCAACAGTCAGGTGTGCCCCCAATCCTGTGTAGACATGTAAAAACAGTCATGTGTGCCCCCCCCACAATCCTATGTAGAAATGCAGTAACAGTTAGCAGTGACCCCCATGCCTATGTAGACATGTGGAAACAGACAGGTCTGCCCCTTCCCCCAATCCAGTGTAGAAATGTAGTGACACTCAGGTGTGCCCCACCAATCCTGTGTAGAAATGTAGTAACATGTATGAATAGGTATAATATGAATGGAGCACAGATGCCCAGAGGTGGCCAAGGTAGCAGGATAGATTGTAGCATTTGCACAATATGTAGGTATGTGTATGTTAGGATGGTGTGTGTTTCATAATGTGTGAGAGTGGTTGTTATGTATGCATGTAAGACCTGGTGGCCATTGGCCACTACTGCTGATAATAGGGACAACATGGCTGCAGTGCCAAAGACAATCCCCACCAGTATAACACATGCTAGCAGTAAGCCATTGCAAATGTATGGTGGTAATATGTGTCACCATCTGAAAGACTGACATGGCATAGCTGTTGGACTAGATATACAAGCAGCACACAGGGGAAAGTACCTCGGACATACAGTATATAGTGTGTCACTGTGAAATGGTGACACCCTTGGATTTTTACATAGAGGTATGCATCACAGCAACAGGACCTGTAGTAGGGGATACCGGTGATGTCTGCCTGAACACCTGCAGCTTACAAAGGAGGTAGGACTGATGTATTGGTAGTCAGCTGATGTACCTGTACATGCCAGCATAACTGTAATGCCCCATGCATATCTGTGTGTCAGATGCAAGTAGTGTCTGTAGCACACATGCACCCAGCCACACAAAAACCACCCACAGGCACCTCTTTGGCAATATCCCTACTGTGGGGAATGGGTACAGTATGACCCCACCTGTATATGGCAATAGCAGAAGACTGCAGCATGCAGTGCAGGTGTCCTATGCAGGTGTGTCCCTATCTGTAGGTAGCAACCTGCCAGCATCCACACCAGCTGATCAAGACCGATAGACGGTATTCACATGAACAACTATCACATCTACCCTGTCACCCCAGGGGAATATACTGTATGGTGGTCTAGGACTGTAGGACTGACAGAATGCAACAGCCTGCCACATCTGGCCTGCATCAATACCTAATGCCCCACAGGTGCCTGCCAAAGGCCCATGTCTCACACGTACTGCCAATGCATGTTATGTCATGGACACCCAAATAACAACATACACTCCATGTAAGCCATATGCAAGGCCATGTGGACAAACCACAGTAACATGTCCACCATGTCCCATTGCATGAACTGTGGACCAACACTAACACACAGCTGTGATGTGGTGATACCCATAGGGAAAATATCAGAGCATGTATGCATAATGTATGGAAGAGGTTAGAATAACAGAGGGGGGTGTGGGATCATGGGCAGCATGGAATGTGCAGGGTCCAACACCAAGCTGCTTGCATACTATCCCTGGCTGCAAACACATAAATGGGTGGCCACATACTGCCTGTACAGGACAACAGAGTAAATGTTCTGAGCATGGCCCCTGCCTCTGGCTAACATGTGCAAATCTGTACAGTTGTGAGGCATTGCCACAGCAAGATAAGGCCATACTGTCATGTTGATGGAAGGACAAGTATGGGATCCTCTGCCAGCACTGTACCAAGGTGCTGAACTGGATACACAAACCCAGCACCAAGTGTCTGCAGATCCCCCTCCAGAATGGCATAACTTACTATGAATACGTAGGTGTCTGCCCACAATATCGGACGCAGCTGCAGTCACCCTTGTCCCCCAAGTCATCACTGTGAAAAAGAATGGCCACCTGACAGTACATGAGGACAGAAAACATCACTGTGTATAACAGTACACATGTCTGAATATCTCTGCTAACAGCAGTATAATGCAGCTGAAGCAGCACAGACACAACCACCTACAGTGCACACTATCCCTTGCACAGTTTGTCCCCATATTGCCAAATGATTGACAGATACCCTGCAGAAACAGTATGCTACATGTAGGTGTACAACACAAAGGTCTGCACTGCAGTACAAACTACCTGGAATGGATCCACACATTCAATACAGAACGGCATACTGGGCATGCTCACACACTTAAACAAATGAAGGCCGTGTCTGCAAACAACAGTGGACCAGACATGTCTGGCATTTGCAGATATTAGTGCAGACACTCCTCAGTATTCAGCACTCATGCTTTGCACACACACTGGGTAGGAATACAGGCATATATCCAAGGACAACACACTATAATAAGCCAAAAGTAGACGTACACAGATGTGTGGAAGAGAATGACTATCACAAGGGGCCATCCATTATGAAGCCTGTTCCACCCAGCACACAGCCAAAAGGCTACAACCACATGAGGTTCGGATGTCACTCACTGTAGACCTTAGCTACTGACATCTGTCAGCATGATGGACTATGTGGTGCAAGTGCTAGCTGTGCAACATGACTGCACAAAGAAGTAGTCATCTAGCAGCTGTATACATGTACCTGTGGAATATAACCATGCATGTGCCCACATGTGGTGCGTCAACCTCTAGATGAATGGGTGATAGCCCTTGACCACACACTGCCCTCCCCATAGCCGTACTATGACAAGCCTGCTGAGGTCATCCACTCTGAAATACACCCTTGTTAAACATGTAGGCCAGTAATCTCCATGGCGCTTCCTATAACTGCATACTGCTGCAGTGTGATAAACTAGTTAGGTAGGAGTTCTAATCCGAGACATGGCAACTGTGTGTGTGTGTGTGTGTGTGTGTGTGTGTGTGTGTGTGTGTGTGTGTGTGTGTGTGTGTGTGTGTGTGTGTGTGTGTGTCTCTGTCTGTGTAGAGGGCAAAGCTTTTTAGGCTAGTCACACTCATTACAATTCAAATGCCCTACCTTGTCAAGGCTGCTGATGTCATACACTGTGAAATACACCTTTTGGAAAGCTGTAGCCCAGTAATCACTGTGGTGCATCCCACACCTGTGTACTGCTGTAGTGTAATAAACTAGTTAGGTAGGAGTTCTAATCTCAGACATAGCAACTGTGTGTGTGTGTGTGTGTGTGTGTGTGTGTGTGTGTGTGTGTGTGTGTGTGTGTGTGTGTGTGTGTGCGTGTGTGTGTGTGTGTGTCACCGTCTATGTAGAGAGAAATGCTTTTTAGGCTAGCCACACTCATTACAATTCAAATGCCCTACTTTGTCAAGGCTGCTGATGTCATACACTGTGAAATACACCTTTTGGAAAGCTGTAGCCCAGTAATCGCTGTGGTGCATCCTACACCTGTGTACTGCTGTAGTGTAATAAACTAGTTAGGTAGGAGTTCTAATCTCAGACATAGCAACTGTGTGTGTGTGTGTGTGTGTGTGTGTGTGTGTGTGTGTGTGTGTGTGTGTGTGTGTGTGTGTGTGTGTGTGTGTGTGTGTGTGTGTGTGTGTGTGTGTGTGTGTGTGTGTGTGTGTGTGTGTCACCGTCTGTGTAGAGGGCAATGCTTTTTAGGCTAGTCACACTCATTACAATTCAAATGCCCTACTTTGTCAAGGCTGCTGATGTCATACACTGTGAAATACACCTTTTGGAAAGCTGTAGCCCAGTAATCGCTGTGGTGCATCCTACACCTGTGTACTGCTGTAGTGTAATAAACTAGTTAGGTAGGAGTTCTAATCTCAGACATAGCAACTGTGTGTGTGTGTGTGTGTGTGTGTGTGTGTGTGTGTGTGTATGTGTGTGTGTGTGTGTGTGTGTCACCGTCTGTGTAGAGAGAAATGCTTTTTAGGCTAGCCACACTCACTACAATTCAAATGCCCTACTTTGTCAAGGCTGCTGATGTCATACACTGTGAAATACACCTTTTGAAAAGCTATAGCCCAGTAATCTCCGTGGCGCATCCTATACCTGTGTACTGCTGTAGTTTAATAAACTAGTTAAGTAGGAGTTCTAATCCCAGACATGGCATGTGTGTGTGTGTGTGTGTGTGTGAGTGTGTCTGTGCATGTGTGTGAGTGTGTGTTTGTGTGTGTGTGTGTGTGTGTGTGTGTGTGTGTGTGTGTGTGTGTGTGTGTGAGAGAGAGAGAGAGAGAGAGAGAGAGAGAGAGATCATCTGTGTAGAGAGCAATGCTTTCTAGGCTAGTCACACTCACTACAATTCAAATGCCCTACTTTGTCAAGGCTGCTGATGTCATACACTGTGAAATACATCTTTTGGAAAGCTGTAGCCCAGTAATCTCCATGGAACGTCCTATACTTGCATACTGCTGTAGTGTAATAAACTAATTAGGGAGGAGTTCTAATCTAAGGCATGGCACCTGTGTGTGTGTGTGTGTGTGTGTGTGTGTGTGTGTGTGTGTGTGTGTGTGTGTGTGTGTGTGTGACCATCTGTGTAGAAAGCAATGCTTTTTAGGCTAGTCAAACTCACTACAATCCAAATGCCCTACTTTGTCAAGTCTGCTGATGCCATACACTGTGAAATACACCTTTCAGAAAGCTGTAGCCCAGTAATCTCTGTGGTGTGTTCTATAACTGGGTACTGCTGTAGTATGATAAACTAGTTAGGTAGGAGTTCTAATCCCAGACATGACAACTGTGTGTGTGTGTGTGTGTGTGTGTGTGTGTGTGTGTGTGTGTGTGTGTGTGTGTGTGTGTGTGTGTGTGTGTGTCACCATCTGTGTAGAGAGCAATGCTTTTTAGGCTAGTCACACTCACTACAATTCAATTGCCCTACTTTGTCAAGGCTGCTGATGTCATATACTGTAAAATACACCTTTCAGAAAGGTGTAGTTCATTAATCTCCATGGCACGTCCTATAACTGCATACTGCTGTATTGTGATTAACTAGTTAGGTAGGAGGCCTAAGCCCAGACATGACAAGTGTGTGTGTGTGTGTGTGTGTGTGTGTGTGTGTGTGTGTGTGTGTGTGTGTGTGTGTGTGTGTGTGTGTGTGTGTGTGTGTTTGTGTATGTGTCCATGTGCTCTGGTTAACCCCAGTGTGTGTGTCTCAATGTCAGTGTAGGGAGCAATGCATTTTAGCCTAGCCACACTCACTATAATTCAAATGCCCTACTTTGGCAATCCTGCTGATGTCATTCATTGTGAAATACACTTTTGGGGAAGGAGTACTCCGGTAATCCCCCTGGTGTGCCCTATAACAGCTTCATGCTGTAGTGTGATATAGAACTCTGGTATGGGGTTTTATTCCCACACATGTCGGTTGTGGATGTTTTGTGTGTGTTTTAATGTTTGTGTAGGGAGCAATGCATTTTAGCCTAGCCACACTCACTACAATTCAAATGCCCTACATTGGCAATCCTACTGATGTCATTCATTGTGAAATACAGCTTTGGGGAAGGAGTATCAGTAATCCCTGTGGTGTGTCCTATAACAGCTTTGTGCTGTAGTGTGATACAGAACTCTGGTAGGGGTTCTATTCCCACATATGTTAGTTGTGGATGTTTTGTGTGTGTTTCAATGTCTGTATAGGGAGCAATGCATTGTAACCTAGCCACACACTACAATTTGAATGCCCTACTTTGGCAATCCTGCTGATGTCATCCAATGTGAAATACACATTTTAGGAAGGATTACTCCAGAAATTTCCATAGCATTTCCTATACCTGCATAGTGCTGCAGTGTAATAAACTAGTTAGGTAGGAGTTCTAATCCCAGACAAAACAGGTGTGTGTGTCTATGTTTGTAACTCATATCCTGTGTGGAGGTGGTTGTGAGTGTGTAACAAGTGGGCTCAATGTAGAGTGGGTTTTGCAAATTTCTTATATGGTGGCCCTAGTATGTATCACAGAGTCCACTGTACGGGATTAACAGATGTCAAATAGCAGAGAGGCTGAGGTGCAAATCCATACCCATACATGTGACATCAAGACCAGGCAAACAAAGTTAGCAACCGTAGTATTACCCAGTGAACACTCTCAACCCATATCTCATACACACACACACTTGCCTAGGTAACATCCACTATGTTATGTTATTTATTTATTTATTTATTTATTTATTTATTTATTTATTTATTGCATTTGTTTACTGGGAGAGTCCACTGGGCCTAGGCAAGCCTATTTTCAGTGGAGGCCCATGGAGAAAAGCTCCACATAAATTTCACATTACAAAGTACAAATATCAAATAACATTTTCTTTACAATCTTTTAGCATTTCCATTACAGTTTTATGGTAGTACATAATGATATAAACATGTAATGTCAGTCATATAGATGCCATTACAATTTACTGGTTGGGAGGCAGAAAACAGTTACATCATATACAATTATTTACACTCATTTAAAAGTTGTGTAGGCAGTGTAGTAACAGTCATAGCTATGGCTGTAATCCTGCTAAGAGTGCATACATATAGTTCCCAGAGAGTGGGGGTAGTATGAAGAGTAATATGAAGAGAAGAAGAGTTATTTTGGCATGGGCATAACCAGCAGGTAGAGAGATGTTGTCTAAGGGATTTTTTAAAGAGAGCAGGGTATGAGATGGAAGTTATTGAGTTTGGGAGGTTATTCCAAAGTTTGGAGGTAGTGAAGGAATAGGGCATTTGGCCAGCTGAGAGTTGAGGTTTGTTAACTTTAAGTAGAATTTTGTTTTCTGATCTACGGTGTCTGCTTGGATGGCGCAGCATTAATATAGAGGAGAGAGATGGACAAGCTGTTGATTTAGCTGTTGGTAGTACCCTGCATATTGCCCACTGATAGTAACTATGGTATGATTGTAGTGGGCTACAGAGAGCATGGCACCCTGGCTATCTGTTCAATAGGCACATACATGCCGACAGTGCACCTTCACCATGTTCTCCACTGGACACCTGCAACACCTGTAGTGCCATCAAATGTGACCCACAAAGGACATACCATGCCTAAAAACATGTCCTGTATGTACAGATGCCACTGATACCAGGGAATGCAAGTATCATGTTATCAATGTACTACACACTTGTGAAGCAATTCACCCATGCATGTTAGTACTGGCACCCTGTGTGTGGGTGGTGTGTGTGTTGTATGATCATATTCACAGTCACTACAGCCCCCACTGGCATACTGAAGCATGCTGTCTAATGTCAGACACCTCCACATACCATTTGACCATATAACCTCTGTATGACCCCTGTGGTGCATGTGATACCTGCACAGAAATGTGTTGTGGCAATCTCACTAGTGATGAGTTGTATTCCTGGCCCTGTCATGTTTGTCAATGTGTGCATCCCTGTGAGAGTGTGGCTGTGTTGATACTGGCACTTATTCATGCGGTCAGGCATGTGTACTACACCTAACATATAGCTACCCTATCCCTGTCGCAGATGCCATTCACCATCACATATATGTTTTGAGGGCTCCTCAACATGTAATCTATGTGGCACATCCGATAACTGCATAGAAATGTGATAGCACTGCATAGTCATCAGGGGTTTGATACCTTGTGATGGTAGGTGTGTGACACAAACATGCTTAAGTTTTACTCTGCCAACCCTCCTAGACTTTACTTTGCCTCTGTCTGCCTCTCCCACTCCTTCTCTGGTGGATTTGGAGACATACACCTGCTTTGCTTAGGCAGCAGCATGTGTATTGTAAGTGATGCTCATGATCAGCTGATGGCATCTGCATGAATTGCAGCCCTCCTCTACATGATTGCATGTGGAACAGCTGTGGTAACATTCCCATAGCCAAATGCATGGAAACACACTCCAATATCTAGGAACATCATGTTGGTGTTGGGCCTTTTCATGCACTATGAGCAGGAACTAGATCTGTTGTTTGGCAAACAGCATCACAGATGGACTGGGGATTTACCTCTAACAACATACACTGTGGAAACAGGCCAACACACAGGAGAGGGAAGTGCCTGACTTGACTACAGACTGTAAGTGCTGCTATACTGTGAATGGAGTAATGTTGGTTTAAGAGGGTGTGTGTGTAGATATGGCTGTACTACATGTTTTAATACCTGTCATGTCATTGCTATGTTTATGAGGAAACCCCCATCTGCAGGGTCATCTGCAGACTGGGCAGTGTGTGGTGGCTTTTGTTTCTTGTGTTACCCACAGAGCACCTATCTGTGAACTGCAGAAGGTAGTGTGAGGATTGCAGTCTGTAGATGGTGACAGCCATGTGAGTTACTGACTTCATATCCCTCATAGGACATATGTTGCAACAAAACCTGTTACAACAGTAAATGTATGAGGTTATCACAGCAACATATCAATATTGGCCCTGTGTTTCTGCCTCCAGCAACAGCTCTGTCAACCTTTATACATATGTCATGCAGTAAGAGGTGCATATGTGCTGTACACCATATTTATTGACATCATGTCTGATAACAAGCCAGTGAGATATCAGACTGCTACACATGTTATGTATAGTAGGGGTTATATTTGATGACATAACCTGGACATTATGTGGTTGTGTGTACAGTACTTAGGTCTGTGTACTTACAGTGATTGTCAACAGTGTGTGTATTGTTAATATGTTCCTTGGCCTATGTACAGACTGTGGTAGATGTCATTGCACTTGGTCCTGTTCTATCTGATGTTACATGCTGCTCCACTGTATGTTACCCTATCACTTTACATGTTTGTAGGACCAAACACACATATGTCCCATACCACAGACAGACATCGGACCACACTGTGTAGCGGCCCAGTATATGTAGGGGTAGTGTGTGAGTGGCACATGTGAGGATTGTGTTGAACAGATACTGTAATTTTATGCTAGCTTACCATATGTGTCTGTGGCTGTGTTCACATTGGTTGTGGTTATGCACTTTCACACAGGTGTCTGTTATTCTGTGCTGTGACATGCCTGTAGCACCTGCTATATATGTAGGTACATGTGTATTCCCCTATAGGAAATGTAGGCCAGTGTTGAGTCAGTCTACCTGTAGCCTGCACAGTGCTTTGTTATATGCTTAGCAGCTTAGTGTACTTACCCAGTGAGATGTCATGTCCAGATACTTTCCAGATGTACTGCTGCCAGGCCGCCATAACAGTCATGTATGTCAGACAAAGCAGTTTGGATGCTGTACAGATGTATGTCAATAACTAGTGTGTAGTATGTGGCCATGGCACCATTGTACCAGCTGTTATTATGTGTCAGGACAGACAGGGGTGTGTGAATGCATAACCTATGGGGGCAAATTTATACCAGCAGTTACATGTTATACCCATCTACATGGCTGTTAACATCCACATTGTCAGGCTTGGTCCACATGTCTTGCACTAACGGGTTCTGTGTATACCTCTGGACTGTCCAGAGTACATCAGACTGTCCACATATATTGGCCATATCTCTGCTGTAGTCCACAGGAGCATTACTGTGCTAGCAGTGGCACTGTACTATGATGACCTTAGAATGTCTGTCAGTAGCCAATGGTGCACATGTTAAAAGCAGATGTGACCTCCCAGACACACCATGCCTGTGAAGACTCCCTATTACAGTTGCAAAAGTCTACAAATATATCTGTAATACATACCTGACATCCCCTTGCACTATGAATTTGGGACTATTGGGGCTGAGGCAGGGCTGCACTCCATGTATAGGACATATGTATATCTAACTATCCATATATCTATATAGATATATATACATATACATATCGACATACATAGATGGATATGTATATGTGCATATATATATATATATATATATATATATATATATATATATATATAGATATATATATATATATATGTATATATATATATATATATATATATATATATATATATATATACATATAAGCATTCAGATATATACATATACAGAGCAATATATGTCTGCACATATACAGATAGAGATACATATGCACATATATGTATGGATATCTACATATATATTGACAGTAGTAGGCATATCAGAATAGATATGTATGCACATATAGTTGTACATATCTACATATATATCAACATAACTAAGCATAACTGTACACATAGAATGTGCATACATATATAGCTGTATATACAAATATCTATATATACATATAAGTATATATATATATATATATATATGTGTGTGTGTGTGTGTGTGTGTGTGTCATATGAAGAGATGTACACCTGACTATATATAAGTTGCACTATACAGATGTGTATGCAGACATATGTATGAGTATACATGTGTATTTACATGTAGACATATATAGACCTATTATATGCATATAACCATATTCATGTCATGTGTAAACCTCACAGTTGTGTATACCCTCCCAGATGTATCACACCGTATGTATCTACTATGTGTACATTATGATAAAACAACATATGTGTTGCAGCAGTCATATTAATAACAAGGACTACACAATTTAGGAAGTAAAAGCAATTGTTCAGTACTACTCAATGTGTGTATTGACAGCTATACTGGTAAAACAACAGCTGTCTTCACAGTGGTCATGGCGTAGTGGGTAAGTATTGTGACTTTAGTGAACAGGGTCCTTGGTTCAAGCCTGCAAGGGCTGTTCATTTTGTTGCTGGGCAGAACAAGGGCTGTCGAATACAGAGTGGTTAAGACAGTTTTGAGCAGCTTTAAATGCCCAAGGGTTTGCGCTCAGCTAAGCAGTGCTAAGCTATAGGTAAATGTACAGGCACTTAACACAGTGTAGGCTTCGCTTACCAGTGCGCAAATCAGCTCAGATGTTATATTGCAGCAATGTTGAGACTTGCTAAGAATGGCTTAGCCCTGGTAACCAGGTCACACCACCCAGTCTGATAACATAGCAGGGTAATGACATCTGTAAAAAGTGTATGTAATGCCATGTACAATACATGCACCTATGTGCTGTCATTATGGTAGTAATGGGTGTGAGTGTCATGTGTGGGACACAGATATATATGAGGCCTGTACAGCACTGTTATCTGTGTGAATGTGTTACATCCAGGAGTAGTAGCCCAGGGTACATACTGTCACACTGGCATGTAGTGTATCATGGCAGTACTACTGTTGACAGTGCTTACCCAGGCAAGAGCAGAGTGCTAAATGTAGTATTGACAACAGGCACACCTGCAGGCACAGTTGGTCTCTGAGGCCTTCCTGTTGCATCCCTGGTGTGTAAGCTCTGTCACAGTATATACCCCTTACTGGGTAATGATCCATCATGTGGAATGTAACTGTAGACTACTGTCTGTACAGCACATGCTATTGAGGGCTTCTGAAATGTAGTTATGGTATACATATTGTTGTCAGATATCTATCTGTCAACACACTCATGCTACTACATAGCTGCTTGACAAGCTGATGACTGTCAGTCCCTGTACAGATGTAAAGATGGCAGGTATCCAGCTGAGATATGTACAGGCAACCTAAGCTTGATTGACAATGACATGCCTGCCCAGCTGTGTAATAAGTGGCATATAGGAGATTTCACCCTGTACGCATCACATGCCACAGGTACCTTCACTACACTACACTACCACAGTCAACCAAACATGCTTGGGTACAGGTCACCATCACAGACAATAACCATGTGTTGTAATTCATGTTGCATAAATGTCAACTTGATCACCTCAGTGGCCATGTGCACGAGGCACCTGGAGGATTGGCTGATGCATGTCATTCACATCCTGAGGGTCACGACAGTAGTGTCTGTCAATAGATGCCCACTGCCACCTGGCAGGTGGTAGGATAACACTGTACACACAACCCCTACACAACCCATCTCCCCTTGGACAATAGCTAGGTAGACGCTATGACCACCTGCAGGGATGCACCCCTGTACTGACACATGTGTACATGTGCATGACTGAGTATAGCAGTGTCTGTGTGTTAGCACACTTTTACTTGGGAATTCCATGAGGGCCTTCACAACCAACACAACACCCATTGCCATAGTCAGTTGTGGCTGCCGTTGTATGGGACATTACATGTACCCTGTTAAGATCTCCCCCATACCGGCTACATGAGGCTTGCAGTACCAGCACAACATTGTTTTACAAATGGGGTGACAGGCATGGGATACCCATTGTGTTCTGGCATGTGTGTGTAGGTGTGCATGTCCGTATATCTGTAGGGAACAGTATTCCGAGGCCACATTCTCCTATTACAATACCCATTGCCACACAGTTGTACAGATAGTGTTGTTGCTGCCCATAGGTGAGACATGACAATGGACCACCCTACTATGCATGTGGCATGTGCATGAGATGCATATCCCTGTAGTACTACTGTTGGGGTATACTATGGGTTGTATCGCAGTCGCGGCCAATGTGTGATGGTGGGTATGACAGGGTGTCATCATGGCTTTCAGGGAGTACAATATCCACTGGGGGATGTGGGTGCTGTGTATACTGTCATTACACCAAGGTACACCCGGTATATGTCTCATGTAGCATGATATGGTTACCACTGTCACCATCAACCATATAGGTAACTGTTACCACAATCCAAGCCAGTTATGCATGTGATGTGTGCAGCCTACCTGTAACACATTGGACACATGGTCAGGTTAGTTAACAGCGATAGGCCTTGGTATCTCATATGTGTGTCTGGCTGTTATGTGTCTGTAAATGTTTTTATGAAGGTATGTCCCACTACGTTTTGTCCAAATACACCCATCACATCCCCTATTAGCATACTGTACATGTCCGGGGATGTTCTGCATATAACATGTAACCTGGGACGCACCTCACCCTAAATGCTGTATGGTGTGTGCGATGTAAGCCACACACCTCAGTATCACTACATAGCTAAGTAGGGGTCTACTCCCAGTGTTGACAAGTAACAGTTTGCGTATATGTGGATGGGTCTACATCAGGTTGCAGGGTATACACACCTCAGTGGGCCACCGGACCATGTGGCAGAAGCAATAACAGGTTTAATAACCTGTGACATGTGTTCAACTGTACCCCAGATATGTGACAGCCATGGTGTCACCATAGTGAAATACCCCGTTGTGGAATATGACTGCAGACCATCCTTGTGCTGACACACGTAAACCTACAACACAAATGGATAATATTATAGAGACCACATCCAACCAGTGTTACTAACAGATATAAGGCATCATTGCTGGATGGCTACACTACCTGCCATATATGCATTACACTCTACTGCCTACAACATGTTACACTGCAGTACTGTGGTACATTGTAGTGCAGTCATCATGTGCATCAGAACCATATCAGCCTGTCCTTACATTGATGGTATGGCTGACAGGGATTTGGCACAGGTATCATCATATGCACAGGGCATCCTAGTGCTGACACATGTCCACCTACAACACAAATGGATAACATTATAGAGACCACATCCAACCAGTGTTACTAACAGCTATAAGGCATCATTGCTGGTCAGCTACACTACCTGCCATATATGGATTACACTCTACTCCCTACAACATGTTACACTACAGTACTGTGACACACTGCAGTGCAGTCACCATGTGCATCAGAACCATATCAACCTGTCCCTGCATTGATGGTATGGTTGACAGGGATGTGGCACAGGTATTATCATATGCACAGGGTGTGATGTTGGTTTGCCAGAGGCCGAGGGTGAGCCACACATTTGACACCATGTGTGTGTGTGATGGGTGTACTGTGGAGAGCTGGGTGAGGTGATGTGGTGTGTGTAGGTATGGGGTTGCCCTAGGTGTGTTTGCATAGTGTGTGGGTATGCATGCACACAGTTCTGCCATGTGGCTGCCCTACACAGGTGTTTTTGGACAGCTGCAGACTATACCTGGCAGGGTGTGCAGTTCACTGCCTACAGCCACGGAGATGTGGACTGTGCCTTTCAGGGGTTTCACCGGCACATCCAGGTGCCAGGCCTCAATGTGCTATTCTCACTTGCTGATGACAATTGTCCACTGGTACCAGGTCTCTCCTGAGACTGGGCAGGATCATGTGCATGCGGCCTGCAGTGGTGTGGTGTGGACAGCACACCCCACACACTGCTGGCGCTGCTACTGCCACTACAGGACCTCTTGGTCTCCTAGCACATCCACGTTCACTGCCAGCTATTGGTGTTGCTGGCCCATGTCCATGTGGGCATTGCCGCATCCCCACCACACGTTGAAGCACGGACACACCACGGCCGATGAGGGCCATCATCTCATCATGCCATCTATCCATGAGCTCAGTATAAGCACTGATGACACCCGACAGTTCACAGAGGTTGTCACTTACAGATGCGAGAGCAGCCTTCTGCAGCCTCAGGCCCTGTCTGGTGTAATGTTCCACACATGACTGCACCGCCATGACAGCCTGAAACATGCACCTGCTGGTACCAGCTATGTCACCTATGCCAGGGGCATGATGTCCACCAGCCCTACCACAAGCACCCTGGGACATCTACCTATGTGGTGGCCTGCTGTACATCTGGCTATGCCTGCTGCGACCAGACACAGTAGGCATGGTTGCCACACTTCCCTGTGCATTGCCACCAAACGCCAGCTGTTCCTCCTCTATGGCCACTGGTGATGGGGTATGTGTAGGCACTGAAACTATGCAGGGTTGGGGTGGCTAAAAGGGGATGTCAAATGTTGGCACAGTGTCAGCCCCTGACAACCCCACCTGTGCCTCAACAGTACTATCATCATCTTCGGTGTCTGTATGGACACCAACATCAGATTGCATGCAGGAGGGACCCTGACCAACCTTGCCACCTGTGGGGGAAAACAATAAATGCACTTTAAAACCCGTACAGCATTGCCTAATAGTACACACACACACACACACACACACACACACACACACACACACACACACACACACACACACACCTCCATAATACCTAACTGTCCATGGGTTTACAGACAGTCTCACGTATATGTCCATGTGTTACCCCATCCTGCATCACACTTGTTAGCATACACACACTGATACCACTCATTAACATCTCAGTCCTCTGAATGCCCACACAAGCGGCCCAACACAAGGCTTGTTGCTACTTTACCTGCCTGACCTGTGTGCAGTGGTTTTTCTTGGCCTCACTGCTGTCATTCTGTATTCACCCTCTGTATATCCAGACATGATGTGCATGGCCCCTATATGTCTGGGCTACTATGTTGTATCCATAATATCTCACACTGATGTGTCATGTGTATGCAATACTCAGTGCATAGGTTCATAGGTAGGTACTAGGCTATCTGCCCAAAGGCATTTATAAGCCTAGCCAGAATGTGTTGGCTTTCGCCGCCCCCCTTAGATTAGTTCCCTGTGCCTCTGTCCAGCAGAGCCATTGATGTGATCCCTGAGGTAAAAGTTCTGTTTCCCATCCACTCGTCAAGGTTTCTCTTGAAGAGTGTTAGCGAGGAGCTCTGCCTAATATAGAATGGAATCATGTTCCAGAGCATGGAAAGTCTCTGGGACAGGAATCTATCCCTCCAGCATGTCCTATTTATTGTTGTGGTGAGGTTTAGATCCCTGGAGCATGTGGCTCGAGGGAATATGGTTTTCTTTAGGTGGAGCATGTCCATCAATTCTGGGTTGGACATGGCCTTGTATGTCAGGCAGAGATCACCTCTGAGTAGGCGGTATGCAACCGAGTACAGCTGAAGTTTCTTCATTCGAGCTGCATAGGGCATCTGTTTGAGGCCAGTGATCCTCTTGCTGAGGAACTTCTGTGGTCTTTCCAGTTGTTGCAGGTGTCTTGTAAGGTACATCCCAAATGGGGCATTGTACTCTATGATGGGTCTGATGAGTGATGTGGAGAGGGGCCCAATGACCTCTTTCAATCTGGATGCAAACCCTTTTGTGATTAGGTGGGCCACATAGAAGGATTTTCTAACCACTTTGGCAATATGATTATCAAAGGAGAGGTTACTATCTACTTGGGTCCCCAGATCCCTTATTACATCTTCCGTATTTAGGAAGCTACCACATATGTGGTAGTTTGTGGGTACTTTGTTTTTTCCAAAGGGGATGACTATGCACTTTTTGGCATTTAGCTTGAGACCATGGTTTTGATACCAGGTATCTGTCTCAGTGAGACCTTTCCGGAGGATGTCTGTGTCAGCTGGAGAGTCAATTACAGCCCCTAGTTTACAGTTGTCTGTGAACTTGGTGAGCCATAGTCCTCCTGTGCTTGCCTGTACCTCTGAGAAGCATATGCCGAACAGGAGGGGTCCTAGGACTGAGCCTTGGGGAATGCCACTTGTAATAGGTTTAGAGTCAGACCTAGCTCCTTCAACTCTTACCATGTGGGTTCTGTCAGTGAGCAAGTTGGCAACCCATCTCGTGACATAGGGGTTTATGTTCAGGCTGGTGAGCTTGTCTATAATACCTGAGTGGGGAATAGTGTTGATGGCCTTTGCGATGTCTAGGTAGGCTGTGTGGACCACCTTTCCCTCGTCTATAGCCTTGGTAACTGTCTCAAAGAAGTCCACCAGGTTTAGGAGGCATGATCTGCCCTTAACAAAGCCAAACTGGGTTGGTCCAGTGTTTGGAGGTTTCCAATGTCTCTGTTAATGAGATCCATGATGATGTGCTCAATAGCTTTGCAGATCAAGCTAGTCAGGCTTATAGGGCGATAGTTCCCGGGGTCCATTGTGGCTCCACCTTTGTGGAGTGGAATAACCGTTGCTGTGCGCCACTCTGTGGGCATGTAGCCTGTGGAGAGGATGCGTATAAACAGTGTGTTTAGGTGAGGCATTAGTTCATCTTTGAGCTCATTTAGGACGCAGCCTGGGACACTGTCCTGTCCCATTGATGCTGTATTTTTGGCTTTGGAAAGGGCTGTTTTAACCTGAGTGTCTGTGAATTCAGGGGCACTTCATTCTTCTGGTATAGTTATGGGCCCTTTTGGGGGTGAGAGGGGGGTGAAGTTTGCACTGAAGCTGTCTGCCAGGATGTTGGCTATATCGGTCAGGTCAGTGTATTTTGTGCCATTCTGCACTAACTCCAAGCAGTTCTGAGAATTGCCACTTAGATTCTTGACATAGCTAAAGAATGCCTTGTGGTTATCTTTGGAGTCCATGGCAATTTTTCTTTCAAAGCTAGCCTTGGATGATTTTTTGAGGGAACGTTGTTTCTTGCTGATACTGATCCCTTCTTGGGATTTTACTCTTTTCTGTACTAGTTTCCTCCTTCTGTTGTATAGCTTGTTTATGGCAGGGGTTCATCAGACAGTTTTCCTTTTCTTGGAGGAGTGAGTCTTGGTTTTGTTTGGGATAGCACGATCCATGTATTCTTGTAGGTGCCCGTAGAGTGCATTAGTAAAGGATTTTGCAGCTTGGACATCATTATCCTTTAGCATGGGGGCTTTGAAACTTCCCACCTCGGTCTTAAGTAACATGAAGTTTGCTTTTGAAAAGTTTTTCACGGTGGTTTCTTTGATCAGGGGTGGTGGCAGAATGTGGATATCCACAGTGATTAGTTATGGTCACATCTAACCAGCAAGGGGTTGACCTCTGGTGTGGAACACGAGTCGCCCATGTTGGAGATGACCAGGTCCAATATGTTGTCACCTATGGTGGGGGTGTTAACCAGTTGATCCAGGGCATTTGAGTTTATACATTCTAAGAAATGTTGGGCCAGGGAGTTCGTACTTGAGTAGGTCTCCCAGTTAATGTTTGGATAATTGAAATCACCCAATATCAGGGTGTTTGGTAGGACCTTTATGTTTCCCAGTGTTTCCAGGAATGCGGAGTGGGGGCCCTGGGACATGGTGGGTGATCTGTAGCAAGCTATAATTTGAATAGCAGGTTTGCCCATTGTTAGTTTCACGTGGATGATCTCTGAAGCATCGTGCTATGCCACTAACCTGGAGGTGTGGGTATCCTTGATGAATATGGATACTCCCCCGCCTTTCGTATTTTGTTCCGGGTTTTGTGGCCGAAATGTATGGTATGAGTTATAGCCTGGTAGTGCTGGAGTGCTCTCTGGAGCCTTAAACCAGGTTTCTGTTACTGCACATATATCCATTTTCTCCATACTGAAGAGTGCCTCGAGTGCGTGCATTTTGAAGTTTAGACTTCTGACATTGAGCAGCATTACCCTCAGTTTTTTGTTACTTGTGCTATTTACGGTGGTGGGTTTGTCTTTTGAGCCTTGCCTAAAAAGGTACTATGGGGGTGGCAAGAGCCTTGGCCAGTATTCAAAAGCCTAAGGGTGACAGGTGCAAGCCGTCTCTAGCAAAGCAGCGTGGCTTGTCGAGCATGTCATCCCAGGCTGACAGACACTGGATCCCCTTTGAATGACACCAGAAGCTTAGCCAATTGTTGAAATTGATCATTTTTTTCTCTATACCATGGTATCATTCTTGGTGAGGGCAGGATGCTACTCAGGGTTAGGGTCATACCAGCCTAGGCTACATGATCAGAGAGCTCCTCCATGTCTCTTTTCATGTAGTCTAGGGAGGTACAGCTCAGGTCATTCACACCAACATGGACAATGACAGAGTCATATTTGTACTTGTTCTGGAGTGACCTGGGTGCTTGTGTTATGTGGTGGATCTTGGCACCCGACAGGCAATTAACAGTAACCTTCTCCTTGTTTAGCCTAGTGAGTGGGAAGTCAGTCTGCCTGACTATAGAGTCACCTATTACTAGTGTGTTGGGTATGTTATTTTGCCTTAAGGGCTGTGATCGTGTGGCACACTGGTTTTGTGAAGTATGTGTTTTATGGTTTGTGTTGGGGGGGTGGAGGTTGCTTGGATGTCTGCTTTGCAGGTCTCTGTTGCTTTTGCAGATTTTTATTTAGAGCCTCCGAGTATGTTTTTGTGTATATATGTGTGTTTTTTGCCAGTGCTGGTTTCATAGGTCTATGTGAGACTGGTAGTTTGATGCAAGTAATTCCCTTCTCCTCTTGATTGCCTGGTCCAGTCTTGGGTTGAGAGAGCTTAGCCTCCAGTTTGGCTGTATAATTGCATCTCTCGCATGTATTAGTGTTTGGTGGAAGGAGGAGAGGGTTGTCTGTGTACATGAGGCAATTGTAACATTGCCTCAAAATGCCCAGATTGACCAGTTGGACTGGAGAGTACACCTGACACTGCTGTTTGGACATACTTGGATAAGTACAGTGAACTGTTTTACTGATTGGCTGGTAAGGTCGAATAGAGAGTCTTGCCCTTCTCTATAGTATAGGGGGTCTAGTGCTAAGGTTTATTAGTGCTTGCTATGAGTTTTGGGTAAGTGCAGGGATTATAAGTGAATGATTTGAGTGCTTAAGTTGAAAGTTTTTTCTAGTTCCAAGGGAAACATTGAAGAGTAGACTTTGTGGAGCCGGCAATAGTTATACCCTAGCTAACCGGCACTGCCCAGCGTGATGTGTGTTTTATAGCAGGGAAATGAAAGAGATAATAATTAGCCCAAAATGGCCAATAAACTACTAATTACTGGGCTGAAACCACTCCTCCAGGAACAGATAGGCTGCTCAAAGCTCCCTCTCTCACAGTGAACAGAGAAACTTCCTTCTATCCAAGTAAGGTATGGGCAAACACAGAAACTTGTAACATAGCCCTGAATTCAGCACTAACCTGAAAAATGGACTAAACTAGCTTAGAAAGGTGGGAAAACAAGTGTATATATATATTTTTTGTTTTTTTTTGTTTTTATTTTCAGAAAATAAAGCAGATACAATAAAAAAACACACTTTAAATGCACAGATATGTCTAGCACACTTGAGTGTGTAGCCTACAACAGTTAAACAGGTAATATAAACACAAAAATGACTTTATTAAAGTGCAGGCAGTAAAATAAGTACAATATGTAGCTGAAACAAGTTTTTTAAATTACAGAAACTATAGAAAATCGGTGTTTTATTTGGACTTAGCTAAAGGCAGTAAGAAAATGCAGAAACATGATACTTAATCACTCCAAAGTCTCTCTTTTGTCTCTCTGCTGCTGTAGAACTCTGCAGGGCACCAGGCAGGAGCTTGCTGAGCTGTATACTAGCACAAAAACCTTGCAAATGTTGGTTTTATTGCAGGGAAATGAAAGAGATAGAAATTAGCCCAAAATGGCCAATAAACTACTAATTTCAGGGCTGAAACCACTCCTCCAGGGACAAATAGGCTGTTCAAAGCTCCCTCTCTCACAGTGAACAGAGAAATTTCCTTCTATCCAAGTAAGGTATGGGCAAACACAGAATCTTGTAACACAGCCCTGAATTCAGCACTAACCTGAAAACTGGACAAAACTAGGCTTACCATACGTCCGGTTTTCCCCGGACATGTCCTCTTTTTGTGCTCCTGTCCGGGCGGTTTTGCCATTTTGAGAGATTTGTCCGGGTTTTACAATCCCGAGGCAGAATTCAAATCTACACATGCGCAGAAGGTAGAAGAGCTCGCAAGTCGCGAGAGCGTCGAGACTGTGTTTGCGTGGGGAGAACCACAGGACTGAGTATGTGTTAGGGTGGAGGTCAGGAGGAGGACTCAGCCACATGGCCGATCTGTCATCACAGAGTGAGTGTGTGTCAGTGTCAGCGTCTCCGGTTTGGTTTTCACTACTCATTCTGGTATGTTTTTTTTTTTAAGTCAGTTTAACTTACTGGTGTTAAGTTAATATTCATAACTTAGTGTTAATGATGGATAGTTGTTTCTTGCCGATGATGGATGAGTTGTTGCATTGCGGTTGAATACATTTCGGCCATGCCATGTGTTGTGTACTTTGCCTTCGGCTTTCTGGGTTTTTGGAGTTACTTATTATGGTAATTTGGTGTTTTAATCATCTCGGCATTTTGCAAATCGGAAATCGGTCTTTAATGATGGATAGTTGTTTCAATCTTGCCAATGGATGAGTTGCGGTTGAATACATCATTTTGGCCATGCCATGTGTTGTGTACTTCGGCTTTCTGGGTTTTTGGAGTTATTATGCAAATTTGGTGTTTTAATCTCGGCATTTTGCAAATTGGTCTTTTAGTAAATTCGGCTATTAGATGTAGACCTGTTCTTATACCTCTAATGAAGGGATTTTATTTTTGTGATTTTTGGTCTCCTAAAAAGACTGCTGAGCTTTGGAGCCCACATTTAGATTATCTTTTTTGAAGGCACTTGAATTAAAGTACAGTAAACAAAATTCTGTGTCTCAAATTTAGTGCTTTGTCTAATTTTAGGGAGCTTTAATATGAAGGCAGGGGGTTATTATTCATATCACAGATAAAACTGAATACATCATTAAGATGTGAAATACGTTCAACAGATATGGTTTCAGTGAGTGCTCACAGTATGGCATATGGCATGTTTATATTATAGATAGTTATTTCTCATAAATGCTATTGGAAAGGGTCATTATACTGATGTTATTATTTTTACATGGTTTCTTATCCCATTATTGGAAAATGTTTAGAATTCCTAAAGTGTATATGAATGAAGTGAATTTTCCTTTTAGGTCACTCATAAAAGCAACAGGGTCCAAGACTGAACCCATGACCATAATAGAAGAAAAAATGCTGATCCTTTTTTGTTTAGGATGCCCTCATATGTGGAAGTTACTTTTGATCCAACAGACCATGTCAGCACTGTTCTTATAGATGCCAGACACTGTTTTGTTACTCTGGGTATCAAATCCCTTTATACTGTGTCTGCCCAGGAGGAATGGATATTCCAACTTGCCGAATTTGAGGTGTATGGGTTAGCTGACTGCAGATGAGTTGTTTATGATATTTTGTCTCTGATTTTAAAGAACAAGTACTTTGTATTTCCTGAACACTAGTATTGTCAAACCCAAGGGTAGCAATGGGTTACTGTTTGGCCCCAACTTTTGCTAATATTTTTGTGGCCCAGTAGGAAGAAGCATATGTGTATCATGGTATATACATACATTATCTTGTGATGTGTCAGCATAAGTTAGATATCTTGGTTATTTATTCATGTATTTTTTGTATAGGGTACAGGTTTGTGAGTTGGTAGTTGCTTGGGGTTATCCAGTTGACAAAGCTTATTCGATGGTCAGTGCGGCTGTTATCAACAGATATACCAGATAGCCACCTCTTGTTTACAATACCATGTTACCCTATGCCCAGGACAGTAGAGGTTTAAAGTCCAATATTAAAATGGCAATAGACATGTTAGCCTGAATGTTCTTTGTATTGTTAGCTAAGGAGGGACAAGCTTGGCTACTACTTGGTTGGGAAACACCCTAACAAATACCAGGAGCTGATTTTAAACTTTTTCAGTATCCCGAGTCTAAATGAACATTTTAGTGTTAAATCTGAACTAAAAGTGAATCCGTTAAAAATCACCAGTGGTCAGGCTAACTCAGCATTCCTGATTTAAGATAAGCATGCCCTGGCCTGGCCTGGTTACGACTTACATGGGTGACCCATGTGAATACCAGCAGCTGGTTTTATGCTTTTTATAATCTGATTTCTATGTGTATATGTAAATAGGAATGTGATTCTACATTTTTGTCTTAACAATGACCGTTTTTTTTTTGTTTTTGTTTATTGCTGTTAATGTACGTGTGATGGTTCATTTATTTTCTGGAAAAGTTAGTATATATGTACTACATATTGAAAGACTGTGTAAGCAAGTTTTGGGGCCAATCAAAAAATAACCAAACACGAAGCTACTTGTGTTTATAATGTGGAACTATGATGTTCTGCATTACTAAAAGACCTTTTTTTTTTTTTTGGTCTTCACCTAGTGTGAAAGGCCTTTTGCCCCACCAAAGAATCTATCGTCCTCTTTTTCGTATAACCAAATATGGTAACCCTAGACAAAACTAGCTTAGAAAGGTGGGAAAACAAGTATATATTTTTTGCAGAAAATAAAGCAGATACAACCAAAAAAAACACTTTACATGCACAGAAATGGCTATCACACTTTGTGTAGTCTACAACAGTTAAACAGGTAATTTAAACACAAAAACAACTTTGTTAAAGTGCAGGCAGTAGAGTAAGTCCAATATGTAGCTGAAACAAGCTTTTTAAATCACAGAAACTCTAGAAAATTGGTGTTTTAGGTGGAATTAGCTAAAGGCAGCAAGAAAATGCAGAAAAATTATATTTAATCACTCCAAAGTCTCTCTTTTTTCTCTCTGCTGCTCTAGAACTCTGCAGGGCACCAGGCAGGAGCTTGCTGAGCTGTATACACAATCTGCTGCTCCTTCTACCTATCATGTGACAACTGTAATATTTGGATACACTCCCTGGTGTTGACTAGTACTTCCCCAATGCATCTGTAGTGCTGCATACATGGGTTGTAGGTGACTTCTCTGCTGATTGAAATATTAAGGGTGTACCTGATGTCTACCTTCCCTCTGGATGCCTGTTTCATGCTACAGACCATATTATATTATTTGCTGTCCTGTGATTACCCACATGACAGGTATTCCTGGTGTGTAATGTGGCAGTCCATGTCCATGTACTGCAGGGTCCCAAACGGAGGTACAGCTGTAAGAACAACCCACATTCACCCATGTGCATACATGGCCACCCACACAAACACACACATGCATCTTCCTCCCTCCACTTCACCAAATTGACCCTGCAGACAAACTAACTAACCACCAGGATGCACACACACACACACACACACACACACACACACACACACACACACACACACACACACACACACACACAGGTGAAGTTGCACAATGATAGTACACACAGTCCTTCTATTACCCATCTGTCAACATGCAGAACATATGGTACAGAACAGCATGCAATTCAGCAATAGTCAATCCATGCTAGCAACAGTATACATGTGTGTGATGCATGTGCTGTGTCACTAGGTAATGCCCCTTCCCCTGGATACCACTGCACCCATGTACACAGTATTGCTGTGCACCTGTTCTGCACCCTGGCATGTATGGTGCACCACATCTCACAGGTGTAGAACCCACTGCGGAATGTGTAGTACTTTGTCAGTTATGTCAGCTTTACTTATCACAGCCCCTATGTTTTTCAGCAACACATACCTGGGATGATATGTGAACAGTTGTCACTGGTGAATGCCTGATGTCTGATTTACAGCTGTTAACATCAACAGACCATGTATGACCACTACAATACTCTTACACTGACAACCATCAGAGCATACCATGGCTATGGGGGGATGTATACACATTTACTGATTTGATACACATATCCTTGATCTGCCATGGGACCACATCACCACATATCTTAGCAGTACACAAGCCCGATATGTGACATATGTCCTGTACTTTCATATGCAGTGTCTACAGATTGTGTTAGGTTTGCGGCTGCTGACCGCAATGCATACACACCATGTGGGCATATGAGTGCACACCTTTATCATGACGGTTTATAGCACCTCTTGTTGTGTGTACTACAGCAGTCACTACTCCTGGCAGGGGTTTACCAGAGTGGGCTATCTGCATTTGCCAGTGTATTTTCAGTCTGTCCTACACATGTCTCCCTATTCTGCATGATTGCAAGGTCTACTCATGTGCACATCCCATGGTGTTCATACACTGCCATCACTATTGCTGTGTGGGTAGGGTTTGGCTGCCACATGTCCTGAACCTGACTAGGATCCCTGCTGCAGTGCACTAGTATGTCATGCTGAAATCCCCCCCTCCTTCAGCCTTTATGCAGATGCATGACAAGTAAGTCCTACACATGTGTGTCACTTTGCAGTGTCCCATACACTGAACACCACATATTGCAGCCTGGACCCAGCTGATAATTTAGACTATTGTAATGCCTTATGCCATAGTGTATCTCTGCAGCAGTTGCCATTGTCCTACAGGTATATACACTGGTGTTGCACTGTATGTGGGTGTTGTTCCGAATATGTCCCTACTGTTGGCCATGTCTGCCACCAGTATGCTACTCCCTGTGGACACATTCCACAATGACAGGATGTTAGTTATCATGCAGGTGTCTGACATACCCTTCCAATACCCAGTCATGATTACCCCTGTGAGACCATGGATTTCACAGCAACAATACATGCAAATGTACAGCATGTATTCAGGGTAGGTTTGTTAGATGTGTGCATGGAATACACCATCACCATTACATGCCTGGTGTGTTGGCAAGCATCTACATAAAACATACTCACCAGCTACAGGCTGCTGCCTTGGTGGTATCCTGGAGAGACCTACATAAGAGGGTGAGAGATGCAATGTCAGTGGCCACACCTGTGGCAGTGCTACAGGGTGGGTGCAGTATTACAATACATAAATGGTACATTCCCACGATATTACCACATCTGGACATCTGTTTATCACTACAATGCAGCAACAGAATATATCTATGTCATGTCAGATATGCATGATCTACCTGTACCAATGCAGATGCATATACAGCAGTGGTCAACTGATGTGCCCTGTGTCCTTACCTGCATGCTCCTTTCCTGGTGTATTGGTGACACCCACCTCCACGAAGATGTCTAGCTGTTGACGGCTGACCAGATGGCCAAGAGCCACAAGGCTGGCTAGGAGCTACTCTACACGGGTCAGTGGGGGATGGATGGCATGCCCCCCCATGGTGAGGTGATCCCCATGAACTGCAGCAACACGTTGACATGCATTGCGAAGCAGGTCAGTACAATGATGCCGGACCTACTCATAACTGCAGTTGTGCAGTCCGGCATCATTGACCCTGTGGACTAGATCATTCCACAGGGTGGTCCACTCCTGCTGCTCATGTGCAGCCCTGCCAAACAGCACTGGGTAGTGCTGGATCAAGTGTGATATCACCACATCATTCTCTGCTTGTGAATAGGTGGGCAACCGTGCATGTGACATCTTGGCTGAAAGACATAAAGATGGAAACAGGTCTGAGCAACATATACAGCAAGGTTACCACAGTTCGTAATACACATCTCTGTCACCCCCTTCTCACCATATCAGCTTCAACAAAATGTACACACAACTTATTAGGTATGGCTACAGCTTACCTACCAGTGGGACAGATATTGTATTGTACCACACTTTCTGCTATGTGATTGTAGCCATGCCCCCTGTGTGGACACTATCATTGCTGGCCTGTTACAGACTATTCACCCACATGTCATTGTCAGGGCCACTATGGTTCCATATATGCCACTGGTATGGATGCTTTGGGATTGCTGCACATCTGACATTCTGTGTTATTCTGTGTATATGGGGATACATATGCATGATGTTGGACATGTACCGGGATTGTATAGACTATTACTACCAACATATGTTCTATAACAGTGACACAATAACATGTATATGTTCTATTGGCCAGCAGAACCACCTATCCAAACCCATCTGCCCATGATACCTGGCCACATCACATGTGTGTCCCAACCTGGGGCCTCCTCATGTACCGGTCCAGCAATACCATCAGGTGGAACCAACCCAGAGGATGTTGTTTCCCCCCCTCGAGGTACACACAGACATGTTCCTATCCCCTGAGCTCAGGTCTAGGGTCTGTTCCATACCGGGCTCCACAGACACATATGGGATGTGCTACATCAGTCTGAGGCACCCAATACACATTCACAGGGCCAACATGCTTCTCCTGCTCAGCCTCCAGACCAGGCACCTTCAGAACATGGACTGCTGTTGTGAGTAGCAGTGGGTGGGAGGCTTGTTCTCATTGTGCCCATATTGGGGCCCATGGGGCATCCACATCACAGACCACACACACCATCCAGGGTGTTTACCTACCACATGTGTCACATACCACCCCTGTAGACTATCCTCTATATCTACCAACCCTGACCCCCTCCACAAGTGTACCTGCCATACTTCCCCATATTCCCATTGCATACGTCACAGATGGGGGCAATGTGGTCCCAGCAAGGGACTAACAAGTGACATACCCGTCCATGTTGCACACACTGCCAGCTGTGGATATCTGTGTGTACTGCTACATGTGCTGGTGCTTCACACATAGCAGGCATCACTGTGGTATTAATATAGGGGACATGTCTTTACATACATATATGTTTGTGCGTGTGGTTTTGTATATATGTAGACGTGCATACAGGTATATCTCTATATATGTGTAGATAGATGTAATGTTGCATATACATGCACATATATGTCTACACATGGGTATCTGTATATTTGTGGACATACATGCTGATATACATGTATATATATATCTTTATATATTATATATGTGACATATGTACACATATGCATACCTATATGTGGGGTACATTCAGACATCAGCTCCACAATCTCACAACACCTTCTTGCACAGCTACACTGTTCTGCCTTGCTACAACACAGACAGGTGCCACATATGGACATGGCCTGACATTAGGGGGTTATATGTAGGACCTGATTGCAGATAATCCTATTACAAACCTATTGCATTCTGGCATGCTACATTACAGATTAACCTGCGTATCCTGCCAGTGATGGGCCGTGGGTCCCACATGTCCATCATAATGGCATTACTTCCACCACTAGCTATTGGCCACATAATATACATACTTCCCATTACACAGCACACACTATGATGGCTTACATCTTGTCAGTCAGTGCTGACCTGCACAGTTGATGGCTATGGCCCACTACTCACAGGGACAGACACTATTGTCCATAGCAGTTGTTCAGTTGAACATCATCACAACAACACCTTATGGCACATATAAATCATTCCACACCATCTATCCCATTATTATGGACCAGGTACTATATTCTATCACATACCTGTTGTGGGAATGATGTCTTGATGAATGAATGCTGAATAAATGCCTTTGCCTTAGGCTTTTTTTTTTAACTCTCTCTCTCTCTCTCTCTCTCTCTCTCTCTCTCTCTTCTCTTCTCTTCTCTTCTCTTCTCTTCTTTTCTCTCTGTCTCTGTCTGTCTGTCTCTCTGTCTGTCTCTCTCTCTCTCTCTGTCTCTGTCTCTCTCTCTCTCTCTCTCTCTCTCTCTCTCTCTCTCTCTCTCTCTCTCTCTCTCTCTCTCCCCTCCTCTCTCTCTGTCTCTCTCTCTCTCTCTCTCTCTCTCTCTCTCTCTGTCTCTCTGTCTCTCTCTCTCTCTCTGTCTCTCTCTGTCTCTGTCTCTGTCTCTCTCTCTCTCTCTGTCTCTCTCCAGTAAATGGAATGAGCTGCTTTGAATATTTTGCAGTGTGGCTTTAGTAGGTGATGCACATCATCAGGTGATGGCCTTTGCACCAATCAGTGTCATCCACTTGCTAACTGCAAGCAGCTTGCTGTGTAGTACTTCCAATTACCACTGTCATGGCAACCACCTACTATAAATCCCTACATCATGTGAACGTGGTCCCATTACCTTTCCTGTGTGACGGACATCCTTCCTGTGTGTGGGCATCAGTGTTACAGACAGAGGGTAGCAATATCTCTTACAGGAGAACCTGCACACTCAGGCCAGCCACATATTTGTAGGAGGTTCCAGAACTACAGACAGAGTGTGAGTAGAGTTGTATTATGCTTTGTTTTATACTAGCGTTACAGAGTTTGTGTGTACATACTAGTTTACCTTGGAATGCAGTCTGTCTGCGTAGCTCTCAACTGTGGGCCTATCCTCTTGATGACCAGAGGTGTGCCTATCATATCTTGTCTGTCCACCACACAAGTCCTGTGTCAGATATTTCACTGGCAGTGTGTGTGTTGAGTGCTATCAGTACATGGCTACATCCATTTATGTTTCTAACCTCAAATCCCTGACTAAGGGTATGTTGCAGACTATCCTGTAACACCAGCAACTTGCTTAGTGTGTGGTAACAGTTTTCCACATATGGGCCTGTGTTCCAGCCTCTGTCCTCCACTTACATACCAAGCTTTGCACATATGACATGCTGTCAGGGGTTGTTCTGTAGTGGGCTGTGAGTATATCACACTGCCTTTCCTGCCATCAGTCCACTGCTGTTGTATCCCCCACACATATAGTGGGGCTGGGGCCATATATATGTGGGCTTCACCTACACAAAACATGTGAGCCCTTATTCACTCCAGTGGCCAGTGTATGTAATAGTGGTATATGGCCCTGAATTATTGAGTGTAGGGGGGGGATGCACCATAAATAACCTAGGCTGTTACAAAATGTGGGGTTATCAGGGGTGAGCTGCCTTTATGGTATCTGGATGTACAGTATCACATAATTCACATATATTTAACTTAGTTACATAAATTGGGTTAATGCAGGCCTACTGCCTCCTGCCATACAGACTGTTCTGTTTGTCAGTGTGCTTGTGATGGTGTCAGTTATGCCTTGTTATGTAACAGTTACATCACATTGTGTCAACTGAAGTCTTTACCACCTAGTGATTGTGTACAGAGTGTAGATAGAGGCTGCTGAACTATACACTTGCATTACTTACTGTTGGTTGTTTGGTATCCTGTGGCCCAGTCTGTCTTTACTATTGCACTGTTTGAAGGGCTTGGCCTGAACAGCAACATTTGTGAACCTTTCCAGACTACTGCATTAATATAATTGTTTCACAGTTGCATTACTCTGTTTATATGGATGTCACTGTCTGAACAGCTATATGACATGGCATATAAAACTGTAATAGTACACAAATAAAGGTTTTCCATTTATGAAGACCTGTGTGTGGTGTTATATCCTATGACCTCTCTGTGAGAGTATGTTGCAGGCAACGATTGTCATTTGTATGGGTGGCTCATACAGTGTCCAGGTGTTAAGGTGTTAACTGTAGGCACAGTGGCTGTTCCATATACATATGTGTCTGTGTATATGTATCCTGGGGATGTTGATAGCTTCCACATTGTACATTTAATATGGGAGCCAGACTGCACTGCATTATATGTTACCAATACCAGCCTGACATCATACAGGTGGAATGTAGTACTGTTAACATCTTGTGCCCATGTCATGTCAGGTCCTGGTTATGGGATCTGCAACACTTGGTAGTGTATTGCAGGGTGGATGTGTTTGGCTGTAGAGGGGTATACCTATTCATACAATATGTATATTGCTTGGGGCCTCTAAAGCCCACTAACAGTGCATGTGGACATATATGTTTTAGTTATTTTCCCATTATCTACAGATGTATGTCCATATATACCTATATATATATATATATATATATATATATATATATATATATATATATATATATAAAACTGCTTACATAAATATAACTATGTCCGTATATATATATATATATATATATATATATATATATATATATATATATATATATATATATATATATATATATATCTGCTTACATAAATATAACTATGTCCGTATATACCTATATATATATATATATATATATATATATATATATATATATATATATATATATATATATATCTGCTTACATATATGTAACTTGCTGTATATATTTAGACTTATAGATGCAGACATATATATCTATAGATGTAGGCATTTGCATGTATATATGCATATATATATATATATATATATATATATATATATATATATATATATACATATATAGATATGTTGTATCTGCTTAGATATTGATATATTTACATACACACATACATCTAAATGTTGGAATACATTCTCTGAACTGTTGACTGACTGGGCTGCATGATATGTTTGTGAATACATCAGTGTTATGCATACATGACATGGCTTAGTGGTAAATGACTTTGTCTATGGTGTGCAGGGTCCTGGGTTTCAGCCTTGCAGAGGCTGTTTATTTTGTTGCTGAGCAGAACAAGGGCCATTAGTTATAGAGTGATTAAGGCACTTTTGAGCAGTTGTAAGCAGGTTTACGTGGGTTTGCACGGAGGTAAGCACTGCTAACTTCCGGTTACAGTTTCTTACACTGATTTAGCTTCTGAGTTGTTTAACCAGTGTAGGCATTGCTTATCTCAGCGTGAACAGGCTTAAATGCACTTACTGCTGCTTAAAAGTGCTAACTCCCGCTTACCCCTGCATTAATTTCTTTAAAAGAAAAGAAAAAGGGGTTGATAGGAAAGTGGTGAAAAAAGGGGCACAAAGAGGGAAAGACAGCAGGGAAACTAGCCAGGGATGTGCAGGAAGGGTGTAGGGAAGGTCTATAGCTGCCCATTTCTTCTACAGCAACAGCTGTGCATATACACCCCCTGAGCGGGGGTGAGGACAACAATAATAAGTTGTGATGCCAATTAGATCAGATTACATGTGTCCAGTGGGCATGTGTGTGAAATGGACAGCTATGTATGGAGTGATATTTTTTTGTGGGAACAGATTGCCCTTTTTTTTTCAGGTGAGAGTGGGGTGTTGGGGAGGGGTAATAGGTCAAAAATAACCCAAAATTATGAAGTTTAGGAGGAATAAACCTAGTTTTGTCTATAAAGTTGGTCCAAATCTGAAAAGGAATTTGAAATGCCATTAACATCTATCAGTAAGTTTGGTACTGTAAAATGTGGAAATTGTCACAATGTAGACACATTTGTCAAGATGGGTTGATTAAAATCAATAATCTATTAGGAACTACAGTTAGACCAGAAAAGGGGAATTGTCAGACAACTGGGATAGTATACTTGGCTATGTGTAAATCCTGCCCCAGTTGTTATGTTGGTAAAACTGAGAGAAGACTGAGGGACAGGATTTATGAACACACATAACAAATGGGTACTAAAAACCCTAATAATGCCCTATTTAAACATATCAGAACTTCCTAGGGTGGTAAAGAATTTACCTTTACCATTTTAGAGAAGGTTAGAAGAAATCTGAGAGGTGGTGACTTCAGGAGTCACATAGAAGAGAGGAAGACTAAATGGCAAATTAAACTGCAAGCATGTCTTCCACCAGGCTTAAATGAAATCATTTCTATTAAGCCTATTTTAAATAAGCAAGTGGATATAGGAATGATTGTTTCAGACAACCTGTTATTCTTTTAAAAGTTTATAATTGGGATGGTAAACACCATTTCATATATTTTATTTATTTTTAAACAATATTTATGAAAGTATTTATATAGTTGTTTTAAGAATATTTAAAACATAATAGAATTGTATGCACCTACCACTTTAAATGAGCAGTAATGGCTTTTAATGAATGACATCATCACATTAAAAAAAGTATTTAAGGGGGAAATTATTGAATATTAATAGATTCTGATGAAATCCCTTTGGAAGGGAAGAATGTGCTCAATCTGTTTTAACTGTTTGTGAGTTCAACAATAAACTCTTGGTGAGTGATTTCTAGTGGCGGCAGTGTTTTTACAACTTTATAGTTGGAGAGGTAGCTTGGGTAGGTTAACAGGCAAGACAAACAAGATGCATACAGGGGCGGTATTTGACACATGTGGGGAATAAACACCTTGTTGGGGAGGGGTGTTGGGAAATCATAAGCCCATGAGCCCCCTTGTGGAAACAGTGAGACTGAGGTCCCCACCCATGGGCAGTCACCATTGCACCTTTACAGCCCTGAAGGTGGCTGTGCTGGTGGCTGAGTCACAGATCCAGGCTGACCCTCTAGTTGTGATATGCGGCCCTTGAGCTGGTGAAGCAGATCACCAAACTGCTGGTTGATCTCTCTACGCACCATGACCACGACCTGGTGACGGGTGACAGGTGCTTGTCCGTGCCCACTCCTGGGGGGGGGTGAGCCTTATTCCCTGAGGTGGCTCCACCCAAAGGTGGTGCAGGACCAACAGACAGGGAGGTCCTGGGTTGGGCCCCAGACATGTTGGTGCAGGTGCCATGACCAGCTGAGGTGGGACAGGTGGGTCCACTGGGACCAGCCTTCCCATGTGTGATATAGTGTTTTGATGTCATCATCATATGTTGGTTAGTAATAGTCAACACATTCCAGGGTTAGGTATAACAGCGTGCATAGATATTCCCATTAACCCAGACACCAGATATGGAACAGATGCATAGCAAACAGAACACATGCATACATGGGACCACAGTAGTAATAACAGCATGCAGGTACATTGATGGCACCATGCCACCAATGTTGGAATAATTCAATATAGCACATGCATGGGAACCATTAAATATTTAGCAAATAATTGGACATTATCAGAACATGGGTGTCATTACATACCAGTAGGGGTGGGTATGTAGTTTATTGTTGGAGATATGGTGGGGGGGGGAGAAAGATATCAATTAACAATTAGTATACTCCTGTAGTCCACATTACTTACCTAGTCAGTGCTGTTATATGTACCTTACAAGTCTTACTACACTACCCTATAGCCTTAGTTTGGAGAGGGATATACTCCTGTAGTCCACATTACCTTCATAGTCAGTACTGTTATCTGTACCTGACAAGTCTTACTACACTACCCTATAGCCTTAGTTTGGAGAGGGATATACTCCTGTAGTCCACATTACCTTCATAGTCAGTGCTGTTATCTGTACCTGACAAGTCTTACTACACTACCCTATAGCCTTAGTTTGGAGAGGGATATGGCTGTCGTCATCGTTATACATTAACTGGTTTTACCTGCAGTATACACCTCTTACCTGGTATACCTGTGGAGGGAATGCTTGTTAACACTAACTAACTGTTTCTACACATACTCCCAGATTCCGGGTTGATGTTGTGCACATAGCTATCCAACTCTTTCTGCACAGACTCTGGCCATGTGTTGACCACATGCAGGTGTGCCAGGACATATCTAGAATATTGCCCTCTTCCACCTTTAGTGACCTGACACTCACATATACATGCTTTCCTACACAGGTATATTATGTAGCACAGTGTGGGTGACAGTGATCAGTGATACTTTATTACTCAGAGAAACTGCAACACACACGATTCCCTACAATACCAGAGTGAACAGTACCAGTACAGGTTATAATGGTCTTTATTTCTCAGCAGAGTGTTCATATCTGACATACCTGTAGGAGCAGTGTTTGTTAGCACTACCTGACTGTTGCTACACAAACTTCCAGATTACACGTTAGTATTGTGCACATACATCTCACTCTGTTACTGTACACACTCTGGCCACAGCTTGACAACATGGAAGTCTAGGTAGGACATACATGAAATATTACTCTCCTAACAGTTTCAGGGGTTGCTACAGTGACAGATTTGTTCTCATAGGTGTTTGAAAATCACTTGTATTCCCTGTTTGCTGGCAAAACATCTGGGATTATCCCACAAACTTACCAGGGGGACAGAGGGACAGGCAGCAGATATGGGGCCATATACTGGACATTCTGGCCTCATCTGTACAGTCGTGGGGTATGATTCTGTATGCAGCCTACATCCACTCCCAGGATTCAGACCATGGCTGTGTCTGCTACAACTTAAACACTGTCCATCACAGTTGTGTCTGCTATATAGATATCACTGTATATCTCCTATCTGCTTTCTGTCTTACTAATCCCCTGTGCTTTTGCATTCTGACCTTGTATTACAACACTCTTATACAGATTTCCTAGACAGTTATATGTTGTAGGAAAGTGTGGGTGACAGTGATGTGTAATACCTCATTATTCAGAGCAACTGCATCAGTCACACTGCCATACAATACCATTGTAAACAGTACCAGTACTGGGTATCATTCTTGTATTTCTGGGCACAGTGTTGGTATCTGACAGACCCATGGAAGATATGTTTATTAGCACTACCTGAATGTGCACACACACAGTACCAGATTCCACATTACTATTATGTACATACATCTCACTCTGTTACTGTATACACTCTGACCACAGCTTGACAAGTTAGGGGTGTAAATGGGACATACGTGGCTTCTTAGTCTCATAAGGTATTGGGGAGTTGCTAGTGTGCCAGCTTTGTTCTCATAGATGTGTGTCAATCAGTTGTATTTCCTGTTTGCTGCCTATACGTCTGGGATCATCCCACTGATTTCCCAGGGGGACAGGTTGATAGGCAACAGATATGGGCCACTTTACTGGACATTCTGGACATATCTGTATAGTTGTGGGGTATGATTTTGTATGCAGAGTACTACCACTGGCAGGAATCGAATCATGGTTGTGTGTACTAAAAAAACAACAGTTCACATCTCATTTGCATGTGCTATTTGGATTTTGTTGTCTGTGTTTTCCCTGTTTACTGTCTATGTGGCTCTCAGTTGTACAACATGGCCTCTGGGGATTACACCTGTCATATACAGGCATTCCTACTCATTCAATTTATGGTGCACAGTGTGGGTAACAGTGCTTAATACAGCAGTATTATTACATGATTGCGAATCTACATTATCATATGATACCAGAGTATACACATGCAGTCCAGCAGTTAGACCTTTATTGTCAGGCTATTACACTTTTATTGACATACAAACGATATTAGACTCTTCCTGCCATATTCTCTAGTGTATGCAGTACTTGCCTTGAACAATACAGGTTTTATACAGGCAATTAATTTACTACTACTTTTAGTTTTATTTCCTTTGGTAGCAAATGCATGAGTATTACTGACCTGCCTCACATCGCAACCTTGCCAGATGACTGATGTGGGCCTCCTGGTTCACGGCCCACTCCATTGCAGCTGTGGGGGACATAAGAGGAATATTTAGCCATACCTATCCATGATATACCTGAGCTGGCAATTATTACACACATAGTGAGGTGATACTTAGGCACAACTGGAACATCCCCTGCCACTCTAGCCTCTTGGATCCACTCCTCCAATAGGTCCCCCTTATGTCACTTCAGGTCGGCATAGTGATGCCTGACTTGCTCACCAGTTCGGGGTATGCCAGTGGCACTGGTGAGGTCACGGGCGAGATGGTTCCAGGCCTCCGCCTTATATTGGGAGCCCTTGTACTCGCCCTGCAGCAGTCTCTGAACATGGTCTTTGACAAGGAGTCCTGCCATGACTTTGGACTCCTGGATACACCAGCACTGCGCCCGAAAGTGCACACCTTCTCCACTTACTCCCATTGTGCCTGCAAGGGGAAGCTCCAACCAGTTATGAGATGTATTTCTGTCTCTTGGGTTTAAGTAGGGACAATTTCCTCCACTTTTCCGTGATTGGCTGGTTTTGAAAAGGCTAGGCTATGGGCAAACCTGCTTACCAAGGGTTGGCATTGTTTAAAGGGGTATAACACTGGGCACATTGAGTTAGCTGGCCTACACATTGCTTACACCTCCTAAGCTGGCCTGTGTAATGCTTAGCGTTGCTTACATTAGACTTTGCATTATAATTCCTTTTTGACATTGAGTTATTATTCATTACACCTTATATGTATGCCTAGTATCCATGATTCATGTGTATGTACACTGTATGGGGTCCTTGTGTTTTATTGGGGACTTCAACACTCTATTACAATTTCATCTGACTTCTGGCCTTACTGCTGTACTCTGGTTCACATATTTATGTTATGTAGTGGGTTAAGGCACATATGACTGTATACTGATTCCTTTCACAGGTTCAGTTTGGTTTTACTATGGTGAAGACTTGTTTCCTGATACCTCATTCTTCTGTACTTCTGTGATGGCTTGGTGGTTACCTACTGTGACTATGCTATATAGGGTCCTGGGCTTGAGACCTGCATGGCTGTTTATTTTGTTGATGGGCAGAATAAGGGCCATTTGATACAGAGTGATTAAGGCACTTTTGAGCATTTGTAAGCAGGTTTGTGCGGGTTTGCAAGATGGTAAGCACTGCTAAGCTGCCGTTACATCTGCTTACAGAGAGTTAGCTTCAGAATTGCTTAACCAGTGTAGGCATTGCTTACCACCATGCAAATGGGCTTAAGCTCACTTACCAGTGCTTAAATATGCTTACTACTGCTTATTGGTGCTTAAAACTGCTTACTACTGCTTATTGGTGCTTAAATATGCTTACTACTGCTTATTGGTGCTTAAATATGCTTACTACTGCTTATTGGTGCTTAAATATGCTTACTACTGCTTATTGGTGCTTAAACATGCTTACTACTGCTTATTGGTGCTTACATATGCTTACTACTGCTTATTGGTGCTTAAATATGCTTACTACTGCTTATTGGTGCTTAAATATGCTTACTACTGCTTATTGGTGCTTAAAACTGCTTACTACTGCTTATTGGTGCTTAAAACTGCTTACTAGTGCTTTATTCATTATGACACTGACACCTCACATGTGTATTTACTGCAGTACTCCAGTTCATAAAAATATGTTATTTAGTGGATTATGCAACATAAATATTAGTCATAATGTGCTTTGCCATGGAAAATGGAATGTGCTGCAGTGGGACTCGAACCTGGAATGCCTGCTCGGAAGGTGAACGCTCTGCCCACTACATACACTATTGCTATGCTGTTTCATTTGATATATCTTCCTTGTTATCCTCTTCAGCCATTTAAGCTGCATTAATCGTAGCTAAGCGATGGGCACATCCGTGCAGCTATGGTTAGCTTTAATCGGATTTTAAAATAAAAATAAATACAGGGTTTGTTCATTTTATTTGTAATTACTTGCTGTTGTACATGAGGGGGAATGTTGGTGGGGATATGCGGACACCTATGAGCAGTCTCACTCATTTCTTGCCCCTTTCTGCTGTTCTTCATTGCAGGGTCATGTATATTCTGAGAACT